>NC_047123.1:15184023-15375894 GCF_902500255.1 Thalassophryne amazonica | reverse complement strand
GTGTGTGTGTGTATATATATATAGGTGAGGTGGTCAGAAAACCAGTCAGTATCTGGTGTGACCACCATTTGCCTCACGCAGTGCAACACATCTCCTTTGCATAGAGTTGATCAGCAGCCAGATGCCATTGAATGTGAGCATTTACCCACTAAAATCGACTACAATGGCGAACTGCAGTCGGGTCGAGACCTTGATGAGGACGACCATGCAGATGAGCTTCCCTGAGACGGTTTCGGACAGTTTGTGCAGATTTGGTTCTGCAAAACGATTGTTGCAGCAGCTGTCCTGGTGGCTGGTCTCAGATGATCTTGGAGGTGAACATGCTAGCTGTTGAGGGCATGGGCAGGTGTGGTTACACGAGGTCTGCCATTGTGAGGCCGGTTGGATGTACTGTCAAATTCTCTGAAATGCCTTTGGAGACGGCTTATGGTAGAGAAATGAGCATTCAATTCATGGGCAACAGCTCTGGGGCAGACATTCCTGCAGTCAGCATGCCATTTGCGCACTCCCTCAAAACCTGTGACATCTGTGACATTGTACTGTGTGATAAAACTGAACATTTCAGAGTGGCCTTTTATTGTGGCCAGCCTAAGGCACACCTGTGCAATAATCATGCTGTTTAATCAGCATTTTGATATGCCACACCTGTGAGGTGGGATGGATTATCTCAGCAAAGGAGAAGTGCTCACTAACACAGGTTTAGACAGATTTGTGAACGATATTTGAGAAAAATGAGTGTTTTGTGTACATAGAAAATGTTTTAGATCTTTGAGTTCGGCTCATACCATGCAAACTTTATTTATAAAGCACCTTAAAACAGCCAGCGCTGACACAAGGTGCTATACACAACAAACAATACAAATTAAAACACAAAACAAAAAGAACCACTAAAATGCAATTTTAAAAATTATCAAACTAAGCCTCGGTGTTAAACCAACTTTAAAAATGACCAATGAGGGTGCCTCCCTAACACCCAGAGGTAGGCTGTTCCACAGTTTGGGAGCAACAGCCGAAAAAGCCCTGTCCCCACTGAGCTTTCTTTTCGACCTAGGCACTTGAAGGAACAGCTGGTCAGCTGACCTGAGGGACCAACTGCGTAATATAAGGCTGTAAAGCTGAGAGGTACAGTGGAGCTAAACTGTGGAGGGACTTAAAAACAAACAAGAATTTTTTAAAAATGAACGCTGAAATAAACTGGTAACCAGTGAAGTGCAGGCAGGACAGGAGTCATATGCTCCCTCCTCTGAGCTCCTGTCAAAAGCCATGCCGCAGCATTCTGGACCAACTGCAGCTGGGAAAGAAGTGACTGATTTACTCCCACGTAGAGCAAATTGCAGTAATCCACACAAGATGATGATTAAAATCCAGATGTCACCACTGCTGCAATTTGACTGTCCATTTTAAGACCACCATCCATCTTAAAACCAAGATTAAGAATAACAGGTTTAAAATATGCTTCCAGGGATCCAAAATCGACAGAGGAGAGCTCACAAAGCATGCTAGGTTCAAAAACTGCCACCTCTATTTTATTTTCATTAACACATAGGAAATTCAAGGCAAGCCAGGCTTTAATATCCTCTAAACATGCCAGAAGCTGCCGTTTCAATGACTGACCATCCCCCTAAGTCACAGACAAATAAATTTGGCAATCATCTGCATAGCAGTGGAATAAAATCCCATGTCTTCTAAAAATAGTCACCAGAGGCAATCAATTTGTAGGAAAAGCAAAGGCCCCAAAATAGAGCTCTGTGGAAAACCACATGACAAAGGGACTACACAAGTTTTGAAGCCATCGATATTCACAGAAAATGTCCTGTCTCACAAATAAGACCGGAACCACTCAAGCACAGTACCCAAGAATGCCCACCAAGTGATGTAGTTGAAATAATAAAATACTATAATCAACCATATCAAAAAGAGCCGTTAAGTTGAGCAAAACCAAGATAAGATAGTTCCCAGCGTCACATGCGAGAAAAGTCATTAAAGACCTTAACTAGAGCTGGGTATCGATTCAAATTTCAAGAATCAATTTGATTCCGATTCTTAAGATTCAGAATCAATTATATTGATTTGGGTTATTGTTATTAAAAAAATGTTTTTTGAGTGGTTACCTGATTGTCTAGTTATGCAACATATTAATACGAGTATTGACATTTGACAGCAAATTAATGTAAAGTATTGGTAGTTAATGATATCTAAAACACTGATGGCATGGACCAGTCCCCCTCCCAGAATGCTAGACTAGCATTTTTATTTTACAAACATGCTGTTTGTAAAATTACAGAATTACTGAACACATCCAGTGCAGTCAAAAGGGGGCGCTAGAGGTCTCTACACCTGGTTCATTGCTCCTGACAAATGTACATCTCTACATGCTTCCATTTTTTGGCCTGATGCCTGGTTTCTTTTGGCTTTAAAGTAAGGCTGTAACAAAGATTAAAAAAAAAAAATTATGGCTTTACTTCACAAAATTTGTGTCTTAAAATGCAGGCATAGTGTTTCAGAGGGTTATAAATTTAAAAATTTTCCATATACAAGGGTCCCGATCTCCCCTACAAATACTCACATCAGCAGAGCGAAGCGCTGCAGCAGAACGTTTCCCACAGCTGCACAGCGAGTGCTGGTGGAAAAGACTGACTTGAAAAGTCCACACCACGTGCTGTCTCACGGAAAAGACACGTTATGAGGAACAGAAAAAAGCTACTGTGTAAATTAAACGGTCACCATTTTAGTTTTTCCGTTTAACGGCAGACTATTTTCTTTTCTTGTCCGCAACAGACAAGAGGTCGTCATGATTGACATCTTTAATAGAGGTTGATGAATAAATTGTGGATGCGCTGTTTTTAAATCCGAACCAGCGGGTCATTTATCTAATTAATGTAGAGAAATGATCATTTTCACACCCTCGGAAACAATATAACAGACCAACTGCACCATCATTCCTTCAGGCACGTGGCGAAAAGTGCATATACAGTGAGGAAAATATGTATTTGAACACCCTGCAAATTTGCAAGTTCTCCCACTTAGAAATCATGGAGGGGTCTGAAATTTTCATCTTAGGTGCATTTCTACTGTGAGAGACATAATCTTAAAAAAAAAAAAAAAAAAATTCCGGAAATCACAATGTATGATATATATATATTTGTATGTTCCTGCTGCAAATAAGTATTTGAACACCTGTGAAAATCAATGTTCATATTTGGTACAGTAGCCTTTGTTTGCAATTACAGAGGTCAAATGTTTCCTGTAGTTCTTGACCACGTTTTCACACACTGCAGCAGGGATTTTGGTCCACTCCTCCATACAGATCTTCTCTAGGTTTTTCAGGTTTGGAGTTTCAGCTCCCTCCAAAGATTTTCTATTGAGTTCATGTCTGGAGACTGGCCAGGCCACTCCAGGACCTTGAAATGCTTCTTACGGAGCCCCTCCTTAGTTGCCCTGGCTGTGTGTTTGGGGTCATTGTCATGCTGGAAAACCCAGCCATGACCCATCTTCAGTGCTCTTACTGAGGGAAGGAGGTTATTTGCCAAAATCTCGCAATACATGACCCCATCCATCCTCCCTTCAATACGGTGCAGTCGTCCTGTCCCCTTTGCAGAAGAGCACCCCCAGAGTATGATGTTTCCATCCCCATGCTTCATGGTTGGGATGGTTTTCTTGGGGTTGTTCTCATCCTCTAAACATGGTAAGTGGAGCTGATTCCAAAAAGCTCTATTCTGGTCTCATCTGACCACATTACCTTCTCCCATGCCTCCTCTGGATCATCCAGATGGTCACTGGTGAACTTCAAACGGGCCTGGACATGTGCTGGCTTGAGCAGGGGGACCTTGCTGCCCTGCAGGATTTTAAACCATGACAGCATCATGTGTTACTAATGTAATCTTTGTGACTGTGGTCCCAGCTCTCTTCAGGTCATTGACCAGGTCTTTCTGTGTAGTTCTGAGCTTTCTCAAAATCATCCTTACCCCACAAAGTGAAATCTTGCATGGAATCCCAGACCGAGGGAGATTGACAGTCATCTTGTGTTTCTTCCACTTTCTAATAAATAGTCATAACAGTTGTTGTCTTCTACTAAGCTGCTTGCCTGTTGTCCTGTAGTCCATCCTAGCCTTGTGCAGGTCTACAGTTTTGTCCCTGGTGTCCTTAGACAGCTCTTTGGTCTTGGCTATGGTGGACAGGTTGGAGTGTGATTGATTGAGTGTGTGAACAGGTGTCTTTTATACGGGTAACAAGTTCAAACAGGTGCAAATAAAGAGTGCAGAATAAGAGGGCTTCTTAAAGAAAAATTAACAGGCCTGTGTGAGCCAGAATTCTTGCTGGTTGGTAGGGGATCAAATACTTATTTGCAGCAGTAACATACAAATAAATTATTAAAAAAATCATACATTGTGATTTCCGGATATTTTTTTTCGTATATATCATTTTAAATCGATCTTTGGATGTATGAATCGATCTGTGGTAATTGACTGCACTGTATGGCTTAAAACCTGACTGAAACTCTTGCAGAATCCCATTTTCATAAAAAAAACAAAAACAAAAATTGCTTAATTGGCAGTAAACATTTTTTCTAAAGCTTTAGACAGAAAAAGCAGTTTAGAAATGGGCCTATAATTAGCCAAAACCATGTGATCAAGACTGGGTTTTTTAAGCAAAGGCTGGACAACTGCATGTTTAAATTTTGCCAGAACCACTCAGGAGGACAAACTATGATTTATAATTGCATTTGAAAAATGGGAGCAAAAACAGAAATTATGCATTTATGTTTTTGTTCAGTTTTATATATATATATGTATAATATGGTAAATTTTTAACTCCCTAATATCTGCCTGTCAGCTCCAAAACAGTTGGTATTGGCCAGGCTCGAAAACTAAATTCCAATGATCCTTGTGTTGCTCTGTGTGCTGCTTTGAACCGTATGGAAGATAGGGCCCTTGTTGGTGGGGTTTCACTTTCTGTTGTTAAACATTTATTGGAAACCATTTAACCACCTGTTCATGATCTGAGAAACTTGAGTTTGTCTCAGTGACATCACCAGGGACCCACAAGACCAGGAGACGTCTCCGTCTTGTTTGGTGGGAGAAGTGATGTCATTGTATGGGATGCTGGAGGTTGGCTGAGACATTACGAGCTTGATGTTTTATTTCCAAGAGCATCAGCTCTATACCACATGTGCCAGAAAAATTTGAGGACAGAGACCAACACGGTGCAGGATCACAGAACACTGTAACCTCTGAGAAGGAATCCTAGTGTGATAGAAACAGGTGAACAGACTGAGATGCAAATGGAAAAACTAGAGGCAAACGAAAAATAATTACAGCATGAGCGTGCATGCTGATGGGGAGCAATGTGTGGAGACAGAGCTGCAGAATCCCGAATCCAGCAGATGGCACGTCCATGTCCTGGTTTTCTGTTGGTCTGTGGGAGTTCGTGCAACATGCAGCTCGAGCCGTTGACTCGCACTGCTGCAGTGGAGGAGTAAATGCGGAGCCAGTCACTGCTTCAGGTGATACACAGCAGCCCAGCCCGGCAGACTACTCCCTCCTCAGCCTTCCCTCTCCTCCTCCTCCTTCTCCTCCTCTTCCTCCTCCTCTTCTTCCTTCACCTCCTCCTCCCCTCCTCCTCCTCTTCCTTCTCCTCTGCCAGTGATCCATTCTGCTGAAGGCTTTGAAAAAAGAGGAAAAAAAGCAGAGGAGAAATCCTGCTTGGCGCCTCCATTCTCTGATGTGAAACCCCTCTCCATGACTGTCCACTGCTCCCCTGTCATCATGTGAAGACGCACCGCGTATGTGCTCCAATGTCGCTGCAGCATAGACTCGCTGCAAGGTAAGAAGACTTCACATCCTCCTGCAATATGTGCCTCATCTTGTTCAATTTTTTGGCCAACACACATTTTCTGTGGTAGTGTTAGGCATGTGTGTGTGTGTGTGTGTGTGTGTGTGTGTGTGTGTGTGTGTGTGTGTGTGTGTGTGTGTGTGCGTGCCTGTGAATTTAACAGGTAGATATGAAGTTGCCACAGCCAATTAGGTAACCATTATTCCACGCAGTGGACTGAAAATCCCCCAGCATCACTCATATATGAAATGCACCTGCCTTATGTTTTGCAGGAAAGACCGGTCCTGCTTTTGTCAATCATAGTGATCTGTGCCGTTGTGTGTGTGTGTGTGTGTGTGTGTGAGATAGACAGAATTCAGCAGAGTGGGAGGGATTGTTCTTCAACCCATCTTCTTAATGGGAAACAAGGGGCTCTTCATCTCGACAATGTGGCCCAACATCTTGAAATTGATCCTGCTACGGCTGCTTAACAGTACGGAATGTGCGATGTTTGAATCACTGATTATCCTCCACAAAAATGCAAAACCAAATCGTTATGCAATTCTTTTTTCATCAGCTCAAATTGGCCTGAGATGGAAAAGTGCTGCATGGCTTTTATTGAGCAGATTCAACAGAAGGGGAAAAAATGAAAAATTCTGGGTAATGACGGATGGTGACTGGGGAGCCAGCGAGGTAGTAGAACTTCCCCTGTCACAGTGATTTTATTTGGGGGGGCTAGTCACCAGCTCAGTGGAGTGATCCCTCTCATATCATTCAGTCTGTCACATGCTATGTTTGATGTTAGAACCCAGTGACCTGATGATGAAGCTTCATCTCTCACTCTCTGTCTCACTCTCTCACTCACACACACACACACACACACACACACACACACACACACACACACACACACACACACACACACACACACACACACACACACACACACACACACACACACACACACACGCGCGGTTACTTTATTGTAAGTGATGGAGATTAGCTGGTACTGCGGCGCAATACAAATTCAGCACACGGCTCACTGCCGGAGCTTCCAGGCTTTCATATTTGTTTGCACATTTGCATCAGAAGCATTATGTACATAAAAACTGTTCACGCAATCATATTACGTGGACTTGCCTCCCATTTAATCGGCAAAAAGATACTCCCACAAGATCATCTGTTCAGTTCGTGTTAAGACTTTGGTTGGGGTTAAAATTGGTTTTAGAGTATGGTGCAACCAATGTTGGGTTTTAGCATATAGTGGAGGTTATTATCCTAGTCCCCCCCCCCACACACACACACTTTGTGATCATTTTGTGGTCTGTACACATTACTCAAACACTTTCTCTGATTCACTCGAAAATGCAAAGTGGAAACACATTTGAGTGTTGCTTGGTTCTTGCGCACAATCAGTCAGATAAAGGGTCTACGGTGCATCTGGAAAGTATTCACAGCACTTCAGATTTTTCACTTTTTATGTTACAGCCTTATTCCAGAATGAGTGACATTCATTTTTCCCTCAAATTTCAACACACTCTGTCAACATGAAAAAGTTAGTTTTGCAAATATATTAAAAATAAGAAAACAAAGAAATCACTAAGTACATAAGTATTCACAGCCTTTGCCATGAAGCTCAAAATTGAGCTCAGGTGCATCTTGTTTCCACTCATCATCCTTGAGATGATTCTGCAGCTTAAGTGGGGTCCACCTGGGATAAATTCAGTTTATTGGACATGATTTGGAAAGACACACACCTGTCTACATATAAGGTCCCACAGCTGCATGCCAGAGCACAAATCCAGCATGAAGTCAAAGGAATCGTCTGTAGACCTCCAAGACAGGGTTGTCTCAAGTCCCAAATTTGCAAAAGGGTACAGAAACATTTCTGCTGCTTTGAAGGTCCCAGTAAACACAGTGGCTTTCATTATCCTTAAATGGAAGGCGTTCG
Source organism: Thalassophryne amazonica (assembly GCF_902500255.1). Lineage (NCBI taxonomy): Eukaryota > Metazoa > Chordata > Actinopteri > Batrachoidiformes > Batrachoididae > Thalassophryne > Thalassophryne amazonica. Next base: position 15,368,132 of record NC_047123.1, on the reverse strand, counting down.
GATACACGAGGACTCTTCCTAGAGCTGGCCGCACATCTAAACTGAGAGATCGGGGAGAACGGCCTTAGTCAAGGAGGGGAACAAGACTGTCAGGGCTCCAGCATTCCTCTGTTGAGAGAGGACAACCTTCCAGAAGGACAACCAACTCTGTAGCAATCCACCAATCAGACCCATATGGTAGAGTGGCCAAATGGAAGCTACCTTGACACTTGCACATATTTGATCCCCGCATGGTCACGCAATTTTGCGTGCCAATGAGTAAACTCGTAAATTGTGTGAGGCTGCATGACTTGTTTTTTTTTGGTGGGGGAATTTATGCAAATTTATTTAAAAAAAACTAAGATCACATGTACATAAGTATTACAGCCTTTGCTCAATACTTTGTACCTTTGGCAACAGTTACGGTCTCAAGTCTTCTTGAGTATGATGCCACATGCTTGGTGCACCTATGTTTGGGCAGGTTTGCCTATTTCTTGTTGCAGCACCTCTCAAGCTCCATCAGGTTGGATGAGGAGTGTCATTGCACAGCCATTTTCACATATCTCCAGAGATGTTCAATCGGATTCTGGTCTGGGCTCTGGCTGGGCCACTCAAGGATCGTTCACTTTAGACAGGTGGCCAGCTCTAGGAAGAGTCCTGGTGGATCCAAACTTCTTCCATTTATGGATGATGGAGGCCACTGTACTCATTGGAACCTTCAAAGCACCTAAAATGTTTTTGTACCCTTCCCCAGATTTGTGCCGAGACTATCCTGTCTCGGAGGTCTACAGACAATTCCTTTGACTTCATGCTTGGTTTGTGTTCTGACACCTGAGCTCAATTTTGAGCTTCATGGCAAAGGCTATGAATACTTATGTACCTGTGATTTCTTAGGATTTTTATTTTTAATAAATTTGCAAAAATTGAAAGAAAAAAAAAACCTTTTTCACATAGTCATTATGGGGTACTATGTGTAGAGGAAAAAAAATGAATTTCATTCAATAGAACAAAATGTGGAAAACGTAAAGAACTGTGAATACCCCATAGATTCCGTATGAGGTTCAAGTCAAGTGCACTGGATGTAATGCCACGGTCAGCAACCCAATTACTAGTAGTTTTGGTATTGTGGGCAGGTACCAAGTACTGATGGAAATGATTTTTGTCTCAGTTGTATGCTCTGTGTTAGTTGATTTGCTTTGTTGTTTTTCTTCTGGTGTTAGTTCTCGTTTTTATTTTTATATATATATATTTTTTTCCTGCTTGGGTTTTTCGCTCTTGTCTGTCTTTTGCTTCTTGGTGGTGGGTGTTTCACTCTCTCTGGCCACGCCCTTGTTCTGGTGCTTTCACGCACACCTGTTCCTAATTTGCATCTCAACACCTGGGGTTATATAAGGCTCAGTGGGTGCTTTTAGTTCCTCGCCAGATTTATGCGCCTTGTGGCTTCTCTCCAGCTCTATTTCTTGCTTACCATAGTCCTGCCTGCCTCATTGTGTTCCTGACCTCCTGCCTGTTTGATCGATAAAGCCTAAGCCTGATGATTTTTGTACTGCTGTATTTTTGTAGTGCCTTCTTGTGTATCGGCCATTGCTATCCACCACAGTAAAACCAGAGCTGTTTGTTCGAGCCTTGCATTTGTGTCCAACCATTCTTGACCATACAGCCTGATACATCTCTGTGAAACTTGTCAACGGATAGAAACATGAATGCTCTAAAATTTCCTGGTAGGTGTCTGTGTTGACTTTGGGCTTGATAAAACACAGTTGACCAACATCAGCAGATGACATGGTATCCAATGTCACCGATAACTGTAGAAACTTCACACTGGACTTCAAGCAGCTGTGATTCTGTGCCTATTCACTGTTTCTCCAGACGGTGGGATCTTGATTTCCCAATGAAATGCAAAATTTACTTTCACCTGAAAAGAAGACTTTGGACCACTGAGTAACAGTCCAGTTCTTTTTCTCCTTAGCCTGGGTAAGACTCTTCTGGCATTGTCTCTTGTTCAGTAGTGGCTTGCCATGAGGATTGCGACATGTGTAACCCATTTCCACCAGCATCAGTCCATTCCTTTTGAAGCACTCCAAGTTCATTCATTGGCGTTGCTTGGCAATCTTCTCAAGATCCCTGTTGTTTGTACATCTTTTCCTACTGCAGTTATCTCTTGCAGTCAGCTTTTCATAAATATACTTTGATCTATCACTCTGTCAACCCTCAGCCCTTTCAGCACTGACCTTCTGTGGTTTACCGTTCTTGTCGAGGGTGTCAGCGAGTGTCTTCTGGACAATTATCAAGATGGCAATCCTACCCATGATTGTGGTTGTGTACTGAAACAAAACAAGTGGTTCATTGTATTTATAATGCATTAAAACTTGAAATGAAATAGTCCAAACTCTAAGATACATTTTTTGTTTTTGAGCTGTAGGCCATGATTGTCCAAAAATAAATAAATAAAATAAATCCTTAACATTTTATTGTATTTGTCGTCAAGAATATATATAGTTTTCACTTTCTGAAATCAAGTGGGGGGAAAAAAAAATCATAGACTGCATATATGCTGGACAAACCCTGCATGATGTCACCAACCGGTTTCCTATAGAGACTGGGAAGAGCCATGTTGAATCCCAACAATTCATGGTATTAGTTTTCGCCATGTTGGCAGTGCTTACTCTATTTATGTCATAACCTATCCATAAATGGATAAAGAGGTGGAGCGTAGGTGAGACCCTGCATGACCTGGGTGGGATCAGTGAAGTCTAGACACGCTGCTACCAAACAAGATACTCTTAACAGGCTAACCTTTGAGTGTTTATTAAATCATGTTCTTGGGGACTATAAGGGTTCTCATTATGACTTGCATTGGTTTGGACATTAAAAATTGTGACCCGCTTATTTTCTTAATATTAGGTCTAGTTTATCCATGATTATTATCAGCTTACCCAAAGCTCCTAAAGGTGGGAGCACTGTTGACACTAAACTAGATGAAAATTTCACTTTATGGTATAGTAGTATACAGACATCTTACATGACCCGTTCAGACTAGCACCCCTGTCACACCTTGAGGATTTAGGCAGCGTATACAAACTGTATTAAAATGCTGGCATACGCTGGTGGATGTCTAATAAGTTATAGGTACATTTTGTATAAGTTAAGAGTGCGTTGAAGCATATGTGTCACAATACGGCGGGTACAAAACATTTTGAGCATGCACAATATTTTTGATGTATGGCTGATAGAGGCAAATACATATTTGATCCACTGTCGATGTCGCAAGTTTTCCCATCTACGAAGAATGGAGAGGTCTGTAATTTTTATCGTAGGTACACTTCAACTGTGAAAGACAAAATAAAAAAATCAATACAATTTAGAAAATCACATTGTATGATTTTTAAATAATCAACTTGCATTTTCATTGCATGAAATAAGTATTTGATACAATACAAAAACAGACCATAATATTTGATACAGAAACCTTTGTTTGCAATTATAGAGGTCAGAATACTGTGTGGAGGCCATCATCTCACGGCTCTGTGGAATAATAGTCAGAGCCATACGTAGTTGGTCAGTGACACAGTTTTTGTAATTTTGCCTTTGTACAACACCAAAAAGTGGTTGAAATGAAACAGTCATGATATATCTGTGGTGTAGACATTCCATTTTCATTCAAGGCATTGTAATAGATTTTAATATCATGCCACACAGGGCACCATTAATATGTAATAAATTTAAATGGAAAGCACCTCAGTATTGATAGCACCTCACATGGGCGCAACCCTAAAATATGTAATGAATTGAAATTTCACTTCACGGGCGCACCAGAAAATAATGTGGACAATACATGTTCAAACAATATTCAATTTAAATATGAAATTTAATTAAATACCTCAGGGGCACCACCTGTTTATTAGATGCGCAGGAATATCATGTTAATCAATATTAATCAATCTTTGATCTGAAAGTCATCAAACATCTGTCTTCAACTGGAAACAAGAAAAACCACTTTCATAATCTTTACACATTTATTATACAGTGGGGAAAATAAGTATTTGACCCCCTGTCAGTTTTACAGGTTTTCCCACCTACAAAGATGGAGGTCTGTAATTTTTATTGTAGGTACACTTCAGCTATGAGAGACAGAATGTAAAAAAAAATCCAGGAAATCATATTGTATGATTTTTAAATAACTAATTTGCATTTCATTGCATAAAATAAGTATTTGACCCCCTAGAAAAACAGAGCTTAACAATTGGTACAGAAAAAATTGTCTGCCATTACAGAGGTCAGACGTTTCCTGTAGTTCTTATGACTATGTCTGTGTTTATGTTTTGTACAGCCACAAAACGTAAAATGTTAACGTCGTATACAATGTGTCCAGTGTATTTGACGCATTTGTCATACGTCTGCATATGCTGTTTAAATCATCAAAGTGTGACGGCCCTAATAAGCACACATCAAGCCATATTATTATAGATATCTGAAATAAACTGTTCGGAAAGGACAGACACTGTCTTCTGCAACAGCTACTAGCCACAGCCAGTAGTCTCTGTACTACCAGAGCCCTAAGTTTCGGCTCAGTGGCACAGACTAGCTGTCAATCAGTGTGACCATGTCCTGAATCATGCAGCATTTCGGGAAGTAAAATGTTTTAATGTCAGGAGTTATGAATAATAAAAAAAAAATTCACCCCAGACGGTTGTTATGGAGGGGAAAACTAGCTCTAGAGACCAGAACTATTTTTTTTTTTTTTTTTTTTTTGTGCCAGGCTGTAATCAGGCCGTATTCCTCCTCTAAAGCTGGACATTTTAACACGGGGTTCTATGTCATGTGCTCCTTTTTGGAGCCAGCCTGAACTGGCCAGTCAAGAAACTGCAACATTTTCCTTCTTCTGTGTGGATTTTTTAAGATGGTCTTTTTCAGCTCTCTATCTTTAGTTCTTAGCTGCTTGAGAGTTGGTTGATGACTCGGCTACATTTATTATGAGCTGAAAGTTTGTGCCATAGCTTCCCAGTTGTTTGTTCACTTACCTGACTTTTCAGTCACATTCTTTTTGGCACAATTGCTTCACAGATTTGTTGCCACCTATAGTTGCAGATGTATATGACATGTAAAAGTCCAGACCCTGAACACAAGAGGACACTATTTTTTGCCTGTCTTCCTAATACACCATCTTGTGTTTGAAACAATACGGCGTCATCACTTCATATGATCTGGGGAGCAGTAACTGTCTGCATGCGAAACAGTTGGCTTACTTTTTGTCTTCTTTTGTAACTCCATTGTGATATGCAGCAGAGGCTTGGCAGGTATCTTTTATAACTGTCAGCATTAATCTCGGTGTCATGACACTTTCACACATCCACAAATCCTACGGAGTACATGGAGCAAAATTGTGTGGATTCCAACAGGCTTCTGACCTGTACCAAGGTGTTTGGTTGATATGCCTATTTATCAGAAGTGGTATTGGACTGCAGAAGACTATCACAGAGCTTCTTGATCTTTTTGCTGCTGTGGTTCTTCATCAACTGACACATTTTGAAACACCACATCGAGTCAGTTTGCTGTAAACGGCTCATCGAACCAAAAACAAAAGTCCCACCAGCAGGCCCTAGAGGATGTCATTTCTATAACACTCTTGAATTGGAGAGCTTTTAAATGGTTTATCCCATTCTGAGCATGAACAGTTTATGGAATTTCTGCCAGTTTAACAGGAGTGTTCACATCTTATGCAAAGTCAAAACATCTTCCTCATAGTAGCACCTCATGAAAGGTCAAAGGGTTAACAGAAGGGCTCTGTTACATCACTTTGGGAACATACATGTCCATGGTGCATATCTTTATTGCTTCAGATACTTGATTTCCCTAAGTAAGTCTGTTGTCTCCATGGCAAATTTTGATGTATTAAAACCTCACTTGTGTTGCCAGAGAAGCTTCTCTGGCTACACAGGTTTTTACTGTTGAAGAGGGAGCTTGGTCAGTGGCATGTCCCACATGGTAAATAGACATACATTAATGTAATGTGCATTTTTGGGTGGACGTCAACATTTTATGTTTTGTGGCTGTACAAAACATAAACACAGACATAGTCATAAAAATCCTTGTGACTGAGCAGGGGTGACACTGTGGAGCAGGTGAATAACGAGCCTGCCAAGTTCCTGTAGCATTGTGGGTAAAGTAGTGGTTTACACTCAACACAAAGCAACGCAAAGACCAGCGCAATTGTCACTGTTTTTACCTGACACAGAAGTCATTTTTTACTGCACACTTCCTCTAGCTCATGATACCACTTGTACCCATGTGGGTGTGTCTGAAAATGAGACGTGGTCAAGTGTAGACCTGTTATGTTATATCATCCATCACCAGAGTGGCTTTGCACCCACGTACGCATGTACAGTCTGTGCACAGTGATGTGTAATACAACGCCTGGCAAAAATTATGGAATCACCCGCCTCGGAGGATGTTCATTCAGTTGTTTAATTTTGTAGAAAAAAAAGCAGATCACAGACATGACACAAAACTAAAGTCATTTCAAATGGCAACTTTCACTATACACTATAAGAAATCAAGAAAAAAAATTGTGGCAGTCAGTAACGGTTACTTTTTTAGACCAAGCAGAGGGAAAAAAATATGGACTCACTCAATTCTGAGGAATAAATTATGGAATCACCCTGTAAATTTTCATCCCCAAAACTAACACCTGCATCAAATCAGATCTGCTCATTAGTCTGCATCTAAAAGGAGTGATCACACCTTGTAGAGCTGTTGCACCAAGTGGACTGACATGAATCATGGCTCCAACATGAGAGATGTCAATTGAAACAAAGGAGAGGATTATCAAACTCTTAAAAGAGAGTAAATCATCACGCAATGTTGCAAAAGATGTTGGTTGTTCAGTCAGCTGTGTCTAAACTCTGGACCAAATACAAACAACATGGGAAGGTTGTTAAAGGCAAACATACTGGTAGACCAAGGAAGACATCAAAGCTTCAAGACAGAAAACTTAAAGCAATATGTCTCAAAAATCGAAAATGCACAACAAAACAAATGAGGAACGAATGGGAGGAAACTGGAGTCAACGTCTGTGACCGAACTGTAAGAAACCGCCTCAAGGAAATGGGATTTACATACAGAAAAGCTAAATGAAAGCCATCATTAACACCTAAACAGAAAAAACAAGGTTACAGTGGGCTAAGGAAAAGCAATCGTGGACTGTGGATGACTGGATGAAAGTCATATTCAGTTATGAATCTCGAATCTGCATTGGGCAAGGTGATGATGCTGGAACTTTTGTTTGGTGCCGTTCTAATGAGATTTATAAAGATGACTGTCTGAAGAGAACATGTAAATTTCCACAGTCATTGATGATATGGGGCTGCATGTCAGGTAAAGGCACTGGGGAGATGGCTGTCATTACATCATCAATAAATGCACAAGTTTACGTTGATATTTTGGACACTTTTCTTATCCCATCAATTGAAAGGATGTTTGGGGATGATGAAATCATTTTTCAAGATGATAATGCATCTTGCCATAGAGCAAAAACTGTGAAAACATTCCTTGCAAAAAGACACATAGTCAATGTCATGGCCTGCAAATAGTCCAGATCTTAATCCAATTGAAAATCTTTGGAAGTTGAAGAAACTGGTCCATGACAAGGCTCCAACCTGCAAAGCTGATCTGGCAACAGCAATCGGAGAAAGTTGGAGCCAGATTGATGAAGAGTACTGTTTGTCACTCATTAAGTCCATGTCTCAGAGACTGCAAGCTGTTATAAAAGCCAGAGGTGGTGCAACAAAATACTAGTGATGTGTTGAGCGTTCTTTTGTTTTTCATGATTCCGTAATTTTTTCCTCAAAATTGAGTGATTCCATATTTTTTTCCCTCTGCTTGGTCTAAAAAAGTAACCGTTACTGACTGCCACAATTTTTTTTTCCTGATTTCTTATAGTGTTTCTTAAAGCCAGAAAGTTGCCATTTGAAATGACTTTAGTTTTGTCATGTCTGTGATCTGCTTGTTTTTTCTACAAAATTAAACAACTGAATGAACATCCTCTGAGACTGGTGATTCCATAATTTTTGCCAGGGGTTGTAGTCCATGATAGGACCATGAAACTGATTTATGTACAACAATTAATGAAAATAACAAAAACCCATTAACAACTCTGGTGTGTATCTTATTTTAAAATGTTTTTTTTACTTCCGCCAAGGAGGTTATGTTTTCGGTCACGTTCATTTGTCTGTTTGTCAGCAGGATAACTCAAAAGCGGATTTTGATGAAATTTTGTGGAGTGGTTGGAAATGACAAGAGGAACAAGTGATTCAATTTTAGTGGTGATCCGGATCCCGATGTTAGCGCGTTAGCATGTCTATGGCATTTTCAATGTTAAATTAGCATTAAGCAGTTGCAGCTGTCATCACGTTTGGGTGCATTTGTTTTCAAATTGTAATATTTCTTACATTTATTTTTGTTTATACGAGGTCTCTTAGATAATAAACCGACCCTTTTATTATTTTTTTTAACTATATGGATTTGAATGACGTGCGATTACACCAATCATGCTTGAACCCTCGTGCGCATGCGAGAGTTTTTTCACGCGTGTCGGTGACGTCATTTCCCTGTGGGCAGGCCTTGAGTGAGATGTGGTCCCGCCCTCTCGGCTGAATTCCTTTTCGGTGAAAAGTTTAACGGCTGATGAGAGATTATGGGGTGTTTCTGTCGGTGTAAGGACTTCCCACGGAGCGGGACGTCCTGCAGCGCTTCCAGGCGCCGTCGTCGGCCTGTTTTGAGCTGAAAAAAACCTAATTTGGGGCTTCATTCACCCAGGACGTCGTGAGAGAACAGAGAAGATTCAGAAGAGGCCGGCATGAAGACTTTATGCAGACATTCCACTGTTTAAGGACATTTTTTAATGAAAGACGTGCGCGCAAATCTGTGTGCGCCGCAACAGGAAAAACACCTCCGTGTTGAAAACCATTTGTAAAATTCAGGCGGCTTTTGATGGCTTTCAACAAGTGAGTAACTGAGAAATTGTTTAACAGCTTGGGCATGTTCCAACTTGCCCGTTAAGGTTTCCAACAGAGGTGTTTTTCCTGTCGCGACCCCCCCCACGGTCGGGTCCGGCCCGACATGCAACTCTGCCCGCATGTTCTTTCATTACAAAATGTCCGTTAACAATGGAATGTCCGAATAAACTCCTCATGCCGACTTCTTCTGAAAGTTCTCTGACGACTTACTGGGTCAACAGAGCCTGAAATGTGGAAGTTTTCAACTTGAAACGGCGAGACGCTGCTGCCTCGAAGCGCAGCTCGCCATCAGGCGCCGTGGGCCGTCCTTACGGCGACACTACCAGACCAAAATCTCTCATCGGCCGTTAAAATTTTTACCGAAAACCAGCTGAATTTATCGAATGGTGTCCACTCAGTTGTGCCTTACAGTTTTGAAAAAATTTTGATTAAACAAAGCAGCAGTCTCTGAGCCATTCCTAAACAATGAAAAAACGACGAAAGGGTGGGCCACTCCTCACTCAAAGACTGCCCACAGGCGAATGACGTAACCGACAGGCGTGAAAAAACTCTTGCATGCCCACGAGGGTTCAAGCATGTCTATGGTTTTTGAAAAAAAAAAAAATAAGGTTGGATACTTTTCAAAGAGACCTCATATATTAATAATCTAATGATTATATACAATTTTAGAGAAAGAGACAAAAAGAAATATATCACTGTGCCAAGGAGGGAATCTCTTTAGGGTCAGTGACCCTATGCCCTTGTTTAGAGAAGTGTTTCATAAATGTTAAAAATTCATATATTTGCAGTTTAGTTGAATAATAAAATGAATTATGTCTCTTGTTTTTGTCTATAAGCACATGCAATATCAATATCAGTGCTCAGATGACAGTAGCTTCTGGGAAAGGTGCAAGTTGCAATAAACTGTGATGCCAAGCGCTAAGGATACATGCTATCCAGTCACAGCAGATGAAACTTTTTTTACTACTGAGCAAACATCATTGTTAGACTGTTAGGTTCAGTGATTCCACAGCGTGTAGATGTTATGGCATCAGTGACCCCATGGCCTTGGCGGAGGTTTGCACTCTGAGTGCTTCTAGTTTTCTTTTGAGTTAGGTCAGGACAGGTTTATATTTCCATGTTTTCTCTTTTTGAAGATGATTGGTCTCACTGTAGTTCTTCAGAGCTCCAGAGTGTTTGTTTGCCTGTGACAAAGTTATTTTCTTCCACCTCCTGACTGGAATTAGTTTTGACATTGATAAAGTGTGCTCCTGGTTGGTGCCTTTTAGCCAACATCACAATGTTAAAACTGTTCTGTTTAACTGATGATTTGGTTGAACATGCAATTGTGCTCAAAAGTTTACATGCTCTGGCAGAAATTATTTATTTATTTTTGGCCATTTTTCAGAGAATATGAATGACAATACAAACATTTTTTCACTTATGGTTAGTGGTTGTGTGAAGCCATTTATTGTCAAACATCTGTTTACACTCTTTTGTTTTTTTTGTTTTTTAAACCATAATGACAACAGAAACTAACCAAATGACCCTGAGCAAAAGTTTACATACCACAGTTCTTAATACTGTGTATTGCTCCCTTTAACATCAATGACAGCTTGGGGTCTTTTGTAGTAGTTGTGGACGAGGCTCTTTATTTACTCTACTGTTAAAGCTGCCCATTCTTATTGGCAAAAAAGAATCCAGTTCCTGTAAATTCCTGGGCTGTCTTGCATGAACTGCACATTTGAGATCTCCCAGAGTGGCTCAATGATATTGAGGTCAGGAGACTGAGATGACCGCTTCAGAACCTTCACTTTATTCTGCTGTAGTCAATGAGAGGTTGACTTGGCCTTGTGTTTTGGAACATCCAAGTACATCCCATGCGCAGTTTCCAGGGCTGATGGGTACAAATTTTCCTCCATTATTTTCTGATAACATGCTGCATTCATCCTGTCATCAGTTTTGACCAAATTTCCTGTGTCTTTGTAGCTCACACATCCACAAAACATCAGCGATCCACCTCCATGCTTCATAATAGGCCTTGTTAACGCCTCTCCAATTCAAATGTAATGTTTCTGGTTGGCATCAAAGTTCAATTTTAGTATCATCATTCCAAATGACTTTCTCTGTGCTGTTTTGCATATTGTAAGTGGGATACTTTGTGGCATTTGTGTAGTAATGGCTTTCTTCTGGTGACTGAACCATATAGCCCATTTTTCTTCAAGTGCCTCCTTATTGTGCATCTTGAAACAGCCACACCACTTTTTTTCAGAGAGTTCTGTGTTTCAGATTATTTGTGGGTTTTTCTCTGCATCCCGAATAATTTTCCTGGCAGTTGTTGCTGAAATTTTTGTTGGTCTACCTGACTGTTGTTTGGTTCTAACAGAATCCCTCATTTTCTACTTTTAGAGTTTAAACACTGCTGGTTGGTATTGTCAGTCCCTTGCATATCTTTTTATATGCCTTTCCTGTTTTATACAGTTCAATTACCTTTTCTTTGCTAATACTTTTGCTTTCCCCATGTCTCAGAAACCAGAAACCTCAGTGCAGCACTGGATGAAAGTTGCAAGGGTCTGTCAGTAGCCCAGAAACTCAGACATTTTATACACACACCGATTACAAGCAAACAGTTCGCAGGTGAGGATGGTTACCTTTTGTAGCCATTCAAACCAGTTTGTGTCAACTTGTGTGCATGTTATCAGGCCAAAATCACCAGGGTTTGTAACCATTTGATCAGGGTCCTTTGGTTAGTTTCTGTTATGATTTTAAAATTGCTTCATTGATAATTGGCAAAGCTTCTGGGGAAAACCTGGTCTTGTTAAGAGAGACGGCATCCATCCCACTTTGGATGGAGCAGCTCTCATCTCTAGAAATCTGGCCAATTTTATTAAACCCTCCAAATCGTGACTATCCAGGGTTGGGACCAGGAAGCAGAGTTGTAGTCTTACACACCTCTCTGCAGCTTCTCTCCCCCTGCCATCCCCTCATTACCCCATCCCCGTAGAGACGGTGCCTGCTCCCAGACCACCAATAACCAGCAAAAATCTATTTAAGCATAAAAATTAAAAAAGAAAAAATAATATAGCACCTTCAGCTGCACCACAGACTAAAACAGTAAAATGTGGTCTATTAAACATTAGGTTTCTCTCTTCTAAGTCCCTGTTAGTAAATGATATAATAATTGATCAACATATTGATTTATTCTGCCTTACAGAAACCTGGTTACAGCAGCATGAATATGTTAGTTTAAATGAGTCAACACCCCCGAGTCACACTAACTGTCAAAATGCTCGAAGCACGGGTCGAGGAGGAGGAGTAGCAGCAATCTTCCACTCCAGCTTAATAATTAATCAAAGACCCAGACAGAGTTTAATTCATTTGAAAGCTTGACTCAGTCTTGTCCATCCAAATTGGAAGTCTCAAAAACCAGTTTTATTTATTATCTATCGTCCACCTGGTCGTTACTGTGAGTTTCTTTGTGATTTTTCAGACCTTTTGTCTGACTTAGTGCTTCGCTCAGATAAGATAATTATAGTGGGCGATTTTAACATCCACATAGATGCTGAGAATGACAGCCACAACACTGCATTTAATCTATTATTAGACTCAGTTGGCTTCGCTCAAAATGTAAATGAGCCCACCCACCACCTTAGCCACACTTTAGATCTTGTTCTGACATATGGCATAGAAATTGAAGACTTAACAGTATTCCCTGAAAACCCCTTTGTCTGATCATTTCTTAATAACATTTACTTTAATGGACTACCCAGCAGTGGGGAATAAGTTTCATTACAGTAAAAGTCTTTCTGAAAGCGCTGTAACTAGGTTTATGGATGTGATTCCTTCTTTATGTTCTTCAATGCCATATATCAACACAGTGCAGAGTAGCTACCTAAACTCTGTAAGTGAGATAGATTGTCTCGTCAATAGCTTTACATCCTCATTGAGCACAACTTTGGATGCTGTAGCTCCTCTGAAAAAGAGAGCCTTAAATCAGAAGTGCCTGACTCCGTGGTTTAACGCACAAACTTGCAGCTTAAAGCAGATAACCCGTAAGCTGGAGAGGAAATGGCGTCTCACTAATTTAGAAGATCTTCATTTAGCCTGGAAAAAGAGTCTGTTGTTCTATAAAAAAGCCCTCCGTAAAGCTAGGACATCTTACTATTCATCACTAATTGAAGAAAATAAGAACAACCTCAGGTTTCATTTCAGCACTGTAGCCAGGCTGACAGTCAGAGCTCTATTGAGCCGAGTATCCCTTTCAACTTTAACTAGTAATGACTTCATGACTTTCTTTGCAAATAAAATTTTAACTATTAGAGAAAAAATTATTCATAACCACCCCATAACATTTCTTTATGTTCAACTGCTTTCAGTAATGCTGGTATTTGGTTAGACTCTTTCTCTCCGATTGTTCTGAGTTATTTTCATTAGTCACTTCCTCCAAACCATCAGCATGTCTGTTAGACCCCATTCCTACCAGGCTGCTCAAGGAAGCCCTACCATTAATTAATGATTCGATCTTAAATATGATCAATCTGTCTTTATTAGTTGGCTATGTACCACAGGCTTTTAAGGTGGCAGTAATTAAACCATTACTTAAAAAGCCATCACTTGACCCAGCTATCTTAGCTAATTATAGGCCAATCTCCAACCTTCCTTTTCACTCAAAAATTCTTGAAAGGGTAGTTGTAAAACAGCTAACTGATCATCTGCAGAGGAATGGTCTATTTGAAGAGTTTCAGTCAGGTTTCAGAATTCATCATAGTACAGAAACAGCATTAGTGAAGGTTGCAAATGATCTTCTTATGGCCTCAGACAGTGGACTCATCTCTGTGCTCGTCCTGTTAGACCTCAGTGCAGCTTTTGATACTGTTGACCATAAAATTTTATTACAGAGATTAGAGCATGCCATAGGTATTAAAGGCACTGCGCTGCGGTGGTTTGAATCATATTTATCTAATAGATGACAATTTGTTCATGTAAATGGGGAGTCTTCTTCACGGACTAAGGTTAATTATGGAGTTCCACAACGTACTGTGCTAGGACTGATTTTATTCACGCTATACATGCTTCCCTTAGGCAGTATTATTAGAAAGCATTGCTTAAATGTTCATTGTTACGCAGATGATACCCAGCTTTATCTATCCATGAAGCCAGAGGACACACACCAATTAGTTAAACTGCAGGAATGTCTTTCAGACATAAAGACATGGATGACCTCTAATTTCCTGCATTTAAATTAAGATAAAACTGAAGTTATTGTACTTGGCCCCACAAATCTTAGAAACATGGTGTCTAACCAGAGCCTTACTCTGGCTGGCATTACCCTGACCTCCAGTAATACTGTAATTTGTGATCAGGATATGTCCTTCAATGCGCATATTAAGCAAATATGTAGGACTGCTTTTTTGCATTTGCGCAATACCTCTAAAATTAGAAAGGTCTTGTCTGAGTGATGCTGAAAAGCTAATTCATGCATTTATTTCTTCTAGGCTGGACTACTGTAATTCATTATTATCAGGTTGTCCTAAAAGTTCCCTGAAAAACCTTCAGTTAATTCAAAATGCTGCAGCTAGAGTACTGGCAGGGACTAGAAGGATAGACCATATTTCACCCATATTGGCTTCTCTTCATTGGCTCCCTGTTAATTCCAGAATAGAATTTAAAATTCTTCTTCTTACTTATAAGGTTTTGAATAATCAGGTCCCATCTTATCTTAGGGATCTCATATTACCATATCACCCCAATAGAGCGCTTCGCTCTCAGACTGCAGGCTTACTTGTAGTTCCTAGGGTTTGTAAGAGTAGAATGGGAGGCAGAGCCTTCAGCCTTCAGGCTCCTCTCCTGTGGAACCAGCTCCCAATTCGGATTAGGGAGACAGACACCCTCTCTGATTTTAAGATTAAGCTTTAAACTTTCCTTTTTGCTAAAGCTTATAGTTAGGGCTGGATCAGGTGACCCTGAACCATCCCTTAGTTATGCTGCTATAGACTTAGACTGCTGGGGGGGTTCCCATGATGCACCCAGTGTTTCTTTTTATTCACCTGTTTTTGCTCTGTATGCACCACTTTGCTTTTAATCATTGGTGATTGATCGCTGCTCTCTTCCACAGCATGTCTTTTTCCTGATTCTCTCCCCTCAGCCCCAACCAGTCCCAGCAGAAGACTCCCCCTCCCTGAGCCTGGTTCTGCTGGAGGTTTCTTCCTGTTAAAAGGGAGTTTTCCTTCCCACTGTCGCCAAGTGCTTGCTCATAGGGGGTCATTTTGACTGTTGGGGTTTTTCTGTAATTATTGTATGGCTTTTGCCTTTCAATATAAAGCGCCTTGGGGCGACTGTTTGTTGTGATTTTGCGCTATATAAAATTGATTTGATTTTTGATTTGATTTAAAAGAGTAAACACAGTTGTTTGACAATAAATGGCTTCACAAATCACTAACCATAAGTGGGGAAAAAAAATAGTTTTTGCTATCATTCAGTTGCTCCTGGTGTGTAGTGAGTGCCTTGCATGGCAGCACCCTGACATTGGTGTGTGAGTGTGAATGCGATGCATAATTGTAAAGCATTTTGAGCTTCTGATACAGAAGGAAAAGCGCTATATAAACGCAATCCTTTTACCATTTACCTTCATTCGTATTCTCTGAAAAAGGGACAAAAAATTGTTGGAAATCAGCCTCTCCTCCATCATTTGAAATTTGGATCAACGACTCTTTATATTTCAGCAAACTCGAAAAAATCAAATTTACCTTACGTGGATCCTCCTCAAAATTTATTAAGATGTGGCAACCTTTTTTTGATCACACTCGGACACTGCAGACCCGGAAGGTACCCACGTAACCGTAACAGAATTTCAGTTATAATCACATATTTTATGCTTGACCCTTGTATTATTGCCCTTTATATTATCTGGATAAACTCAAATTTAACTATTTGGTGATATTTAGCTCAGCACTTACTGGCCCTTTTATCTCAGTCCTTTTTCTTTCTGTCTTTGCACAATGAAGACCCTTTCTTTTTATTTTATTTATTTTTTCTTTTGTCTCTTTTCTTTTTTAAACATATTTATTTATTATTATTGCTATTTTTTTTAAGCTTCCTACATTGCACATCTTAATACTTTTAAGATTGGACCTCTTTCTTCATATTGTACCTTTTTGTAGCTGTTTTCTATTTCAATATTTTATTACTGAGGTTTGATTGTGCTGTGCACTGTGGAAGGTTGGTTTTGTTCTGTTCTTTAAAAAAAAAATGCATATATATTTTGTATACCTGTATTCTGCATTTTGGTGTAAAAATCCAATAAATATATTTATGAAGAAAAAGGGACAAAAAAATAAATGAAAAAAATCATTCTGCCCAGGTATGTAAACTTTTGAGCACAGCTGTAATTGACAGTAACAGCTCTGGTTGTGTCTCGGTAAGTTGAAACAGTTATCAGTGCACTTTGCCAGATTTGTTGACTTTGTAATTAAGGGGAAATGTGCTTTGTCAAAGATAGTGTCTCAAAGTAACTATGTAGAAACTACAAGAACTAATTGGTCTGGACTGCATTTGGGAACTAATGAACAATGTCATTTAAATCTAGGACCATTTTGGGACCCCTCAGGTGGAGCACAAACGTAGCAAACCAGTAAATTGTACACATTTTACACATGTACATTTTCTTGGTACAAAATTAAAAGCTTTAGGAGTTATTGGTCCATAGTGAAAGAATTCCTGTTCAGAATCACTCTTCCTTGCCTAATCTTTTGTCTGTTGGACTGGAAGGTTTACTCAAGATATAAATGGAATATGTTTGTTTGCAGAATGTGCAAGTCAGTGACTTGACAGCATTTATGAGACAGTAAATTTGTTAATCTGTCCTTTTAGTTTTTGCCACACAGCCTGTTTGATTTTCAGATAATTCTGCACACTGCTGGCTGTTGGTGGAATCTTCTTTGTTTTTCTGTGGGGATTGAAGGTCAGCCATTAACCCATGAGCTGACTCATTGCAGGGTGCTGCGCAGGACAACAGTAGAAATGTCAGTTGATTCTGTCCAATTTGATGTGGCAATTTACACCATCTGTTATTTTGTCCTGCTTCATTTAAGTTGTTTTGTTGTTGGTTGTGATAGGGTCCGTTGTGTTGTTTCGGAACTGTATGTGTGACACCATCTGTCAGTCAAATAATGCTGGGATAACTTGTGTATGAATCAGGCTGGCTTCATGTCAGTGTTGGGGACCTCCTCATTGTACAAAAACAAAAAAAAACTTTTGGCAATAAAACAAAACAAAATCCCCACAAAGGGACACTTTTGGACTCCATATATACTAATGTTTAAAAAAGAAAAAAAAAATCAGTACTGAAAAATCAATAGATTATGAATTATTCTCTCTACGACAGCTCTGCTGTGTGCAGCTGTCAAGGTTATTAGGTGGCAGAAGGACGGGCCGGGGAAAGCTAATGACTTAAGAGCAAAATACTTTGTGTGCTAGACAATCTAATTTCAGAACAGTTTGTTCCCGACTCCACTGTCTCTGATGGCCTGAAGACTTTCATGGGACACAGCCCTTGAGGTGCGTTTGCACATAGCGACGACAAGTCAGGAATGCCACGAAGTATACATTCTTGGCTGCTGATCACGAATGTGATGATTTGACGCAGAGGCGTCAGGTGTCCTCAGGAACTGCTGCAACCTGTTACTACATGTTACGATTAATGGCACGTGTTGCTGGAGAATTATCAGCAACCAATACGCACGGTCAAGAATAAGTTTTCGCATTGTTGCGTGCTATCGTGCGTAACAGCGCATCGTTAAGTTCTGTCATGTTGTGAATGAGGCGAATTGTCTCCACCATGCTTGCACCATGTTTTTAATTAGTTTGTTCTTTGTCTGATCCTCTCCAAAAGTTAATCATCTTGAGATATCTGCCTCAGTAATACGAGGTCTGTGAGAAAAGTATCCGACCTTTTTATTTTATGCAAAAAATATATGGATTTGATTCATGTTTTTACGTCAGCCAAGCTTGAACCTTCGTGCGCATGCGTGAGTTTTTCCACACCTGTCGGTTGCGTCATTCGCCTGTGAGCAAGCTTTGAGTGAGCACTGGTCCACCCCTCTCGTCGTTGTTTCATTGGGCCTCATGTATCAACGTTGCGTACGGCGATATTTGAGCGTATATGGGGTGTACGCCAAAACGGCTGCGCTGAAAATATACACCAGGTCGAGAGGTGGTGTAAATTATACACCAAAATGAACCAGCGCTGGAATCCACATAAAAATGAAGATGATCAACATGATAAACAGTGCCATTATACAAATCAATGCATATGTTACATAAATAACACTTTCCTGATTATACTACATAATAATCAATACAAATCCCGCCTTTGCGGGATTGTTATGGAGCACAATCCGTGGCCACAGCGCAGACCGCAAAGAAAGCGCTGCTCGCCTTTTTCTCCAGACTTCGAGCCTGGAGCCAGAGCAGCGCTGAGCTTAACTTCATGTGGTGTGATCGTTTTAGACAATGAAATTGATAACAACTGTAGTTTCGTCATTCCCTTCACCCGTGCTGCAACCAGGTTTTGTCGTCTCCATTCGGTTGTCACAATAAAATAAATACAGAAATACATTTAAAAAATAAAGAAATCTGACAGATTAGGCGTGTCTTATTAATTGAGCGAGCAAATATCCACATGTCAAGAATTACTGACATGTGAAAAGAGAATACAGTGGTTCCTCGCTATAACGCCGTTCACCTGTCGTGGCCTCGGAGTCTCGCGGAGTATTTATTTTTACAGTGTTCTGTGTATCTGTTTATAAGAATCTTGTTGCCCAGAAAAAAGAGAGCGTCAACAACTACTCATAACTGTGTTTGTCACACGGAAACAAACACCTGTTGCAGTGAGATGTGAGTGGAAAAAGGCGCGGCATCAGAATGCAGAGGCCCGATCTGTGAAATACTGGTGAGTCACTATTAATAATTTCTTATGTGTCCCACCTTGTTCGTTGATCATTAAAATTAATTCGTTAGTTCTAAATGCCATCATAATTATTTATAGGAAAACGTTCTATTTTTATTTCTCAAACAAATGTTTGGGCCTGAAAACAGTTTGGTCTTATTTTCCTACTAAGGTTTGAACTTTGAGAGTGTTTACACACGAGAGAAAAGTGAGAAAATGTTCATGCCTGATTGAGAAAGTGTATAAACTGTGTAGTGAGGGGTTTTACAGCTTTGAAACGTTTATAATAATTGTAAAAAATAACGCTGACTATGTCGCGGTTTCACGTATTTCGGGCTATTTTTTAGAACATAACTCCAGTGATTAATGAGAGACCACTGTAACACTTTATTGATTATATACTACAAAACAATTGATACGACAGCCGCGTTGACACTCTATTGGCACGCGTCGTGATTGGTGGAGTTCTTTTTCATTGCCGTCTTTCCGGCTTCTATGTCGTAAAATGAGGGTGTGTCTAAAGCGGAGTCTGAATATTTATGGGCGTGTTTATTATAATTACGTTCGTTTTCACCCGCCGCATTTATCAAGGTCACATCAGGCGTACGCCAGAAATGGGCAGGTGCGCACTGCTTGATACATGTCATGGTGACTTTGGTGTATTTCAAGTTTACGCCGTAAATTTACGCCACAAGTGCACAACATTGATACATAAGGCCCATTGCGAGGAAATGGTGGAATGATTTGGGATTTTTTTCCATCAGAATTTTTTCAGAAACTGTTAGAGACAGGCAGCTGGAAACCATTCGAAAAATTTATCTGGCTTTCGGTGAAAATTTTACGGGCTTCACAGAGAATGAGTGTTACTACAGCTTTAAGGACACCCCACAATGGCGCACGGCACGCCACACTCCGAGCCGCCATTGAGAGGCAGAAACCACCACATCATTTCTAAATGGATCGCTGTGTGGAGCCGGGACCGTCGTGTGCAATTTCTCTGGTTATCACAAGAGCTGGACATCAGCCATTTTCCGGCAGATTTCACTTTTAACAAGAGATTTTGTCATGGAAAGCCGCGCGGAGGCTTCGCGCGTCACGACCGATTCGCTGATGAAGCGAGACAAAGGAACACCTACGTTTCGGAGTGTTAGAGGACAAGTTGGGACAAGCCTATCTCGGCTTTCAGTGCTTACCAGTCGAGTGAGTATAAGAGAAATTGTGGAGAGCTGGACATGTCCCATGTCCGTGACAAAATCTCTTGTTTAAAGTGAAATCTGCCGGAAAATGGCTGATGTCCAGCTCTTGTGATAACCAGAGAAATTGCACACGACGGTCCCGGCTCCACACAGCAATCCATTTAGAAATGATGTGGTGGTTTCTGCCTCTTGATGGTGGCTCGGAGCGCGGCATGCTGTGCGCCATTGTGGGGCGTCCTTAAAGCTGTAGTAACACTCCTTATTCTCTGTGAAGCCCGTAAAATTTTCACCGAAAGCCAGATAAATTTTTTGAATGGTTTCCAGCTGCCTGTCTCTAACAGTTTCTGAAAAAATTCTGATGGAAAAAAGCCCAAATCATTCCGCCATTTCCTCGCAATGAAACGACGAGAGGGGTGGACCAGTGCTCACTCAAAGCCTGTCCACAGGCGAATGACGCAACCGACAGGCGTGGAAAAACTCACGCATGCGCACGAAGGTTCAAGCTTGGCTGACGTAAAAACATATGAATCAAATCCATATATTTTTTGCATAAAATAAAAAGGTCGGATACTTTTCTGACAGACCTCGTATTCCACCATGTTTGGTGAAAATCCATCCAGCAGTATTTTTTAATTTTATTTTTTAGTTATCTTGATCTCAGTCATGCGCAAACATGAGACCAATCACAATACCTTGCTTCACCGCGTCGCTGGCGCACAGGGCAATATCGTATTTTCTGGAGTGTATCTGTTAAACAAAAGTCAAATTTTTCTGTATTTTCAGGTTTTTAATTTTTTTGCATTGTTGTAGTTTTTAATATTGGCATTTATTATTTAATTATTTGACTTAACTTTGTTTCGTGTTTCCATTCATGGGGAAGCCAGTATAAATAGTCATAATTATTAATGATTAATAAATATATTTATTAATTGTGTTTTGTTTTGTTTTTTAGTAGACAAGTCACACTTGAGTGTAAGTCACAGGACCTCCCAAACTACTAATGCAACCTTGACTTATTCTCAAGAAAATACGGTAATATGTCAGAGGGATGACAGTTAGGAGACAAAGTGAGAGAGGTGAGATAGACGGCTTGGACACGTGCAGAGAAGGATGCTGAGAATGGCGCCACTAGGCAGGGCAAGGAAACACTGGAGGACGGAAGACTGTGCAGAGGACTGGGTTTTATGGAGACCCATAATCTGCTGAGAACACCTCATGAGAACACAAAGAATGGCAAGAGGAAAAAACAAAACACTTCATATTCTTAGAATTTTACTGGAATCATATTGCGATGACTTTGTCAGTTACTCTTCAATTGTCAGAAATTCCTGTGAAAACATCGATGCGTTTTTCATAAATGAATTTCACACAGAATTAACATTTTTATAGGTGCACTGATGAGCACTGTATAATTGGCTAAACAAATTTAAACTATTTTGAATGCTCTTCAAGGTAATTAGTCTAAATTACCTATGACTTGATCCAAGCATTTGGTATGAATCAGCATGTTGTGATACCGCTCCTTATTTTTATAAGCACATACTCTAAAAGTGTCCTGGGACCTCGCAATGAATTTATATTTTACTGATTTGGATTGGGGCTATTTTCACATCTTAATTTAGGCGCATAAAATATATATATAAACTTTCTTGTAATCTTGTTGCCATTTTCTCTCTGATTGTCTGCTTTATAAATTTAAAGATGTAGTCCATTTAAATCTTCCACAACCTTGACAAAATGCACTTTCTGTGTAATATAGTTATTACAAAATGCATTTTTTTGTGTGGCCAATTTATTTTAAATCACAGCTAATTCTTTTACTTACTTTTTACTTTACTTACTTTACTGAAGTATTTCTTTTGGGGATTCCATGTCAGTGCAGTGAGATTAATGTGAAAGAGGAAGCTTGTGAAACTGGATTTTCTGACTTCAGCCTCAGAAAACAAATATATAGAATTTATATACATATGACAAAAACGTTGTCTCTGCACTGACTAATTTGGGCAATTCTAGTAAAAATGTAACTAACTACCATTGGTCCTTTCAGCGTGTGTATTAACTTTCCTATTGTGCAGATATCTGCAAGTACTTGATGTAAATTTCATGCTGAGTTTTTCTAAACAATTTTCTGTCTGTTGATTAACTGTGTATCACTTTTTCTGCTTCGGTTTTATGGTTTTCAGTAGCAACTGAAAACTGTTCTGTATTTGGGCTCAGAGATTATGACTGTGACCAAATTTGCATTCAGGTTGGAAAAGCTCCCCCATCCCATAACAGAAAGATCTTTACTGCATTATAAGGAAAAAATAGTTTGCAACTTTGTGTGTTTGCTGTAACCAACACCTGTTTCTCTTTTGCACAAGTAAGCATGATGGACATTTTCAAGTCAAGCACTGTTGTATTACTATTTTAAGCATAATATCTAAGGAGATATATCACAAATAATCACATTTTCTTTTGTTTTTTGGTACTACTTTGGGAGGTCTTGTAACTTACCAGTATACTGTGATGCAACATATTACAAAAATTGCACTTTTGTTCTTAATAATAATTAGAATGACTCTTTATGTAGGACATTCACAGGAATCAGAGCACTAAACAAACAAACAAAAAACAAAGAAAAAAATAAAACCCCACTAATGACAAGCCGGGCGGGTGCCAGGCACCCAAAGAGGGAGGACCCTCTATGCAGACTCCCAGACCTAGCTTAGGTGTAAAAGAAGTCATCTTTAATTCAGGCTCGGGTTTGGCACACAGGTTGTCAGTCAGCGGAGCAAAGCTACAAACAGGGCAAAAACGCAGTCATAATCAGGCAGTGGTTAGTGGCACGAGCAAACAGTTTTCAGGGATGAGGCAAAAGGTGTAGTCAAAAACACAGAGCAGATGTTAAAAAACACGGCTAGGCAAAACAGGATTGAAAACAAGAGCTAGGATGTGTACCAGTGACGACAAACTGGTGAAGCGGTGGCAGGGAGGTGGTTAAATGGGACAGGAGTTAACAAGGTACACATGAGGAACAATCAAGAAAGGGGGCGTGGTTAGTGAACAAAGATAATACATGGTGCAAGAAAGTGAGGAGGGACAACAAAAGATATAAAGGCAGGTGCAGGGCGTGGAGTGAACATAATAAGCTGGGTGTGAGGAATAGGGGAATAATGAACAGAGCTAACACAGAATATAGCTATGACAAGAACTAGAATCAGTCATGAGCATGAGAACAAAAGAAACTACATGAGAACTGACCAGATAATAGGAAATCAATACTAATACAAAACTAAACAGGAACTGACTAATAAACAGATAGCAAAACCCGATATAAAAGTACAACAGAAATGAGAACAACCCAAATAAACATATAGAAGCTAAATGATAAACAATGAAACCTCAAACCAGCTAAACAGAACTAGACATTGGCTAACATATTAAAAAGTGACAACGTAAAACATAAGAGAATAAACTATGATGAAAATAAACAAATCAAGCTGGGGCGCATGAAGGGAAAAAGAAATAGGAAAAAAAAACGGAATCAATGCCCAGAGTGTTGTGTGGGCCACTGAAGAGGAGGTACTGCTGGCCCACCACCACCAGATGGTGCCTGCTTGAAGTGCGGGCTTCAAGCACGAGAGGGCGTCGGAGCAACGGAGAGTGACAGCTGTCACTCATCATCTGCACCAGCTGTCACTCATCTTCCGCATCACCATAAAAGCCGGACTACAACTCCACCCCCCGCTGAGAAATCAGCAACCAAGAGGTAACCGTCTCTATTGAGAGTTCTCTGCTAAACCGAACTCTTCTTTGCAGCCGTTTGCCCTGTGGTGTCCTTATCGGAGCTGGAGTAAGGGCGTGACCGCGACGACTTCGCATCACGCTCCATATCAGATAACTGGTTACACAGGACCTGCACGAGTGTGTGATTGGAGGTGGAGGTGCTCCCTCCTTAAAGAACATTATCTGTGAGTGGACTACTGAGTGTGCGGACTCACACTCACCTGGATTTTCTCTGTTCTCTGCCAGCAGTACCAGGGTCGACAGCCGAAGGCAGAGGCCACCTGGGGACTCGGGACTTGGCGGCTCCGGTGTTCTTCAGGCCCGTTGGTGGTGGAAGCTGTGTGGGAATCAGCTCTTCTCTCGCCAGAGGTCTTCTATCTTCGAGCCTGCCCACATGTCACCTGGTGTATAATTGGCAATCCATATTTCTGTCTGTATTCCGTTGTGTTTCCACAACATTAAATTGTTACTCGTTGGCTTATCCATTGTCCGTTCCTTAGCGCCCCCTGTTGTGGGTCCGTGTCACGACACCTTCCCAACACAGAGCCTGCCAAAATCATGACAACTAATAATAAAAGAATAAATTCCAAAAATAAAAAGTACACTTCAACAATGTACAAAAATCCCATTTTCAACAGAGGTTTAACAGATCCGACTTGTACTCCGGTGTGACTTATACATGGAAATACAAGACGTACAGTAGATGCAATTCAGGGGTGTATTACACAGAAAGGACTGTAAGTCCCTTAGGCTGCTCCCTTGTGTGCACTCAGGTTCAGGTGCGAAGCAACAAGCCACTATGCTGCTCAGTTACATGTACTTAAATTACAAAATTAATGTAAATGTAATGTTAGTTACTGAGAAAAAAAATGCATAATTAAATGAGTTCCTAGCTAAAATACTAGTGATTACAAAGGGATTTTATTTGGATATAATAAAAATAATGTGTGAAATATTCATTAGGCCTTTACCTCTTTGCTGTGTAGGACTGGCTTATTTCTGAACAACATGGGTCACCAAAAGCCACTGAGACAAATTTGATTGGCCCAGATTTTGAATTTGCACCACTACATCTTGTCTGAAAAGCAACCTCTGTGGCACTGTTCTCAATTTAGCATTTTACTTTATTTATTTATTTGTTGGGGCTTCCCTAATGATTTTAAAAACATTTTTTAGTGGCTAGCAACAATTCTGGTGCCTTATTCCACACAGTTTTGTAACAAAAGGATAGTTTGGAATGTTATCTGCAGAGGTTCTCTGCAGGTCACCATGAAATCTTAAGTTATATTGAAAAACCTTTAATAAATATTTGACAATAATCATTGTTGTAAGATTTAAATTTATGTTGTAAAAAAATTTCAGCTTTATTGTCCAGTTTAAAACATTTGTTAGAAAAGTAATCAAAAGTAAGAACTTACTCTGTCTTGGACTTCATTGAAATCAGTTATTAAGAAATACAAACTGTGTGGTACTGCATGGTAACTGTGGAGTAGTAACACCTATATAGGCCCTGAGATGCTGGTGCCGGTACTTATCTCCGGATTCTGTAGTGTGAAGTGGATGAGAGTCTATCACTTCCCCTAGACAGGATACCAGTCTGGCGCAGGTTATTTCCCTAGCAGAGACTAGTATCCATTTATAGCTGTGTAGACTGGGACAATGCAGATGGTGTGTCCTAGAACACATGAGCTGGATTTAAACTCGGGTCTACATGTTGCCAGGCCAGCACCTTATCCACTGAGCCATCTGTGCTACTGTCTGGATTAGACTGTTCTCAAAAACTGAGTGCCCTTGCAAGAAGGAAACCAGTGAGGGAAGCCACCAAGACGTCCAGACAGCTCAGAGCAATATTTTTCTGTGGCTGTGAGTGGAGAAACTGTGAATGGTGCAACCTTTGTCTGTTATATCACCAGTTATTCATTGATGGTGGAGTGGAACACAGGAGGATTTTGATTCAAGAAAACAGATCAGATCTAGGCACATGTCTCTCATGGGGTTTCCTGTAAACTGCAGGTGACATTTCACATCTCCTTTTTCAGAAAATCTCTTCTGTGCCACTCCACTATGATGATGCAACAGAAAAAGTTCCACTATCCACAGGATTTCTAATCACAACCACAGAACTCTGCAACTCCTTTGGAATTGAATACTCCTTTGGTATTTGTGGCTCCTGTGGCTTGTGTCTGCCTTACAAGTAGATTTTGATTTGTTTAATTACTGTTTTTATTCAGCAATTTGTTCCATCTCCTATATTTTTCCATTGTCGAGTTGCTGCAGTGACCCACTCGCCCCCAGGGGGTTTATTAAAGTTTCATCTCACCTCAATTATCTTTGTTTCCTGTGTAGCTGACATTCGGTCCTCCAGCCAAAACAAAGACATATGGTTTGGAAATAACCAGAATCCTAATTTCCATTTTGAAGCTTTGTTGGTGCTTTGTACAGTATCCTGTTCGAGAATGAACAAAGCTGTGTGAGTGGAACATGAGCATAGACATTTTTAACAACAATAAACTGGATTGGCAGCAGAGAACATGCTTTGTTCTGTTTCTTCTGTTGCAAGAACAGGTGTGTGTATATATGTGTACATTCTATACCACATTGCAGTCAAACTGCACCCAACAGATGTTGAAATTGTATTTCTTGACCACTTGTGCTGTAATGGTACAGTCTTACAGGCTGTGCTGCTGGCTTCTCAGAGCAGTGATGGGATAATGCATGAGATAAAATACTGCAGTATGTGCATAAGAATGTGACTGTCATCAACCCCGTTAAGCTTGAATTTGTCTGTGTTCTTTTCAAAGGTAAACTGCTGTGTTGAATAGCTTCACTACAACTGGAAGATACAATTATTAAAGATGTGACAAAAATCCAATCTACCCCATGCTCATTTGATCCAGTTCCTTGTTGTAAATACTGAAGTTGGATGGTAGCATTCTTCATAATTATTACCCTATCGCCAAAATACCCTTTATTGGTTAAGGATCTGCAAACACCTTAGAAATAACACTAATCCGTGTTTCAGAACCAGGGGCCTCATTTGTCAAACATTCTTATTCATAGTTTTGTGGTTAAACCCTGCAAACAAGTATTTCAACACAAATTGTGGAATTTTCCAAGTTGTACTTGCACTGTGTGTGTGTAAATATACACACAGCCCTGACCATGTGTACACACATCTACTGGTGGGACAGGGAACTGCAACTAGAAAGCATTGTTGCTGTCCCAGCATGCAACTTCATCCACATACATCCTTTATTACCTCAAATTAGTAAGTACACTATTAGAAATTATGTTAAGTTAGAAATGTGTGTAGCCTCATTGGTGTCAAAACCTACAAAAGATAGCTTTTGATCTCGGCAACAAGCATGGCAATCTCTGCCTGCTACTACAAGGAATAACTAAGAATGTTTCCCTCCCGCAATTTTATTTTGATGAATTTTATATTAAAAATGGGTCCATGTAATTTTTGCTGAACAATTTTTCCTTCCCACTGTAGCCAAGTGCTTGCTCACAGGGGGTCGTTTTGACCGTTGGGGTTTTACATAATTATTGTATGGCCTTGCCTTACAATATAAAGCGCCTTGGGGCAACTGTTTGTTGTGATTTGGCGCTATATAAAAAAATTGATTGATTGATTGATTGAACAAACTTCATTAGGAGAGATTTTATCTTAATAAAGACAGCAGCATGGTGAGGTCACAGGAGTGCAAAGGATTCTGGGATA
Organism: Thalassophryne amazonica; assembly: GCF_902500255.1. NCBI lineage: Eukaryota > Metazoa > Chordata > Actinopteri > Batrachoidiformes > Batrachoididae > Thalassophryne > Thalassophryne amazonica. The sequence continues at coordinate 15,340,526 of NC_047123.1, read as the reverse complement.
ACTGCAACAAAAACTGTCTGGTTGTTCATGCTGGTTCTTGTGGTGAGCTTTGAGCTTATTAATAGAGCTGGAGCGATGTATTGACGTAATTGATTATGGAATGTGCCATTGACATATTGCAATATGACTGCATGTAGTCAGAGCATGGACTTTGGCGAGCAAGCAGCTGAATCTTTCAAAATGTGGGAATACTTTAAGCAATGACTGAACAACGTGGTGTTTTGCAAGTTAGAAATGGCTTATCACAGCAGTAGTCCTCTCATACTTTGAACATTCAAAGTTGAAGCTTCCTGGTACAATTTCCAATGACTGCAGCAGGAGTAAAGCGGTGCCTTCCTCTTTACGTTTTTGTTGCTGCTGTTAAATGTAATGTTATACTGCCTTCCAGTGATTCATATTCACTGACGGGAATAACACCATTAAAATAAACGCCGTTATTTTTTTCAGTAGCAGGTAATCTAACTAATTACTGTTTTCATCATTACAGCACCGTTATCGTTGCTGACACTAAAATGGGAAGCATTGCTATAACTAATCTCATTGAAGCCATTTTCACCTGCAGACTCTCAGCAGCTGGAGGTGCAAAGTTTTTTTTTTTTTTTTTTTTTTTTTTTTCCTTTGTTGAGGGGGAGGGAGGTGCAGGACAACCGTATAAGTGATGGCTATTGGATAAAGAACAGTAAATCTTCATAGTAAGCCAACCAAAGGCAGAGGTGGGCGGGAATTCACATATAGACACACATGCAGCATTAACATTTTTAAACTGGAACTACAGACACAAGTTTTCACTCAGCGAAAAGGCAAGAATGTACATGTGAACAAGCATCATTTACTTTTAGATCTATTTGATGGCCAGTTGCGGCCTTTTGAGATGTAATAAAGATAAAATTTTCTAAAATATCTTCAACCCCAATTCCAATGAAGTTGGGACATTGTGTGAAAAGTAAATAAAAACAGACTAAAATGATTTCCAAATCCTCTTCAACCTATATTCAACTGAATACAACACAAAGACAAGATATTTAATGTTCAGACAGATAAACTTTATTGTTTTTGTGCAAATATTTGCTCATTTTGAAATGGATGCTTGCAACATGTTTCAAAAAAGCTGGGACAGTGGTATGTTTACCACTGTGTTACATCACCTTTCCTTCTAACAACACTCTAAGTGTTTGGGAACTGAGGACACTGATTGTGAGTGTCATGATTGGGTATAAAAGGAGCATCCCCAAAAGGCTCAGCTGTTCACAAAGATGGGGCGAGGATCACCAAAAACTTCAGAAAACCATTGTTAGTTAACACAGTTTGTCACTACAAGTGCAAGTTAAAATTCTACCATGCAAAGCGAAAGCCATACATCAACAACATCAAGAAATGCCACCGCCTTCTCTGGGCCCGAGTTCATTTGAAATGGACAGATGCAAAGTGGAAAAGTGTGCTGTGGTCTGAGTTCACATTTGTTTTTGTAAATCATGGACGTTGTGTCCTCCGGACAAAAGAGAAAAAGACCATCCACATTGTTACCAGCGCAAAGTTCAAAAGCCAGCATCTGTGATGGTATGGGGGTGTGTTAGTGCCCATGGCATAAGCATCTTACACATTTGTGATGGCACCATCAAGGCTAAAAGGTACACCCAGTTTTTGGAGCAACACATGCTGCCATCCAAGCGATGTCTTTTCCAGGGATGACCCTGCTTATTTCAGCAAGACGATGCCAAGCCACATTCTGCACGTTACAACAGCATGGCTTCGTAGTGAAAGTGTGGGTACTAGACTGGCTTGAGTACAGTCCAGACCTGTTGCCCGTTGAAAATGTGTGGCGCATTATGAAGTGCAAAATATGACAACAGAGACGTGTTCAACAACCAAAGTCGTACATCAAGCAAGAATTGGAAAGAATTCCACCTACAAAGCTTCAACAATTAGTGTTGTCAGTTCCCAAACACTTATTGAGTGTTGTTTGAAGGAAAGGTGATGTAACACAGTGGTAAACATACCACTGTCCCAGCTTTTTTGAAACATGTTGCAGGCATCCATTTCAAAATGAGCAAATATTTGCACAAAAAGAATAAAGTTTATCAGTTACAACATTAAATATCTTGTCTTTATGGTGTATTCAATTGAATATAGGTTGAAGAGGATTTGCAAATCATTGTGTATTCTGTTTTTATTTACATTTTACACAATGTCCCAACTTCATTGGAATTGGGGTTGTATTGCATTTGGTTGTTAGACTGTATAAACATAATAATAACAATCTCTATTATAATAACCAAGTGGCCTCTTTGTGTGTGTGTGTGTGTGTGTGTGTGTGTGTGTGTGGCTTTGATCACACAGAAACCGGGGAGAGCTGACATTTGCCCTTTGGTAGGCCCAAGTATTTTGAACACTGCCAAATGGAAAGTTGATAGGACTAATATTTTTTGGATAAATCAGCAATTTTAGCTAACTAGTAAACAATGGACATTGTGCTGCAATAAACCATGGGAGTTCGGGTTTTTGGGTTTCAAATGTTGTTATTGTGGTTTGTTAGTTTAACAGTGTTGTTAGTGTTATTAATTTATTGTGTTTTCATAGTTCAGTTGGTTTAGTCAGTTTAGGTAAGTGTCATGTTGTTGTTACCATGAGTGAAAAGAGTATTGCTTTTCATGTCTTCCGCCACCATCTCTTTGTGTATGTAAAGAAAAAAAAATGAACAGCACCTGCTTCCAGCAGAATGCAGAAAAACAGAAATCTCTGTGTGTGTGCGACTGGGGAGAATTGGCAAATTGCTGGCTGCTGGTATGCTTCTGTATTTTGGGTCAATGATGAACAGAACATTGATAGGGCTAATTTTTTTGGAAAAACTATGAATATTAGCTAACGTTGCTAATTACATTTGGGACTAACACGATTCCAGCAGGAGGCAGTAAATCATCTTTGTATTAAACGTGTGAGCGTGTGCGTCTGTGATTTGATTTAGTAAGTTCCATGTAAGTACATAATATAATTATAAATATGTTAAGAATACATAGATGACACAAAGTGAAAACACTTATTTCCATTGTGGTCCATTTAAAAATCAAATGACAAAATGCCAGTAATAAGAATACTGATGATGATAATGGCGTGTATATAATAAGAACCTAAACAATGTATTAAAACATTAAGACAGTAAATTAACATATTAAAAAATTGCATGTAAAACAGGCCAGTTTTTTTTTTTCTCCAGGTAGCAAATAATCCCTCTGTCTGTGATTCACTAAGAAGGTGTTTTCCTCATGTCCTTACCTACCACCTAAAAGCCAATTAGGCAGCATCCTAGAGCTTGTCCCATTTGAGAGGAAAAGGGTCTCGGTGATATATACTTTGATAAGGGGTTTAAATCAGACATCCTGGAGAAAAAAAACTAAAACTGCATGGGAGAGTGATTTGGGTGTGGTGCTTTCAGAGGAGGTGTGGCAGGACAGCCTTTCTCGTGTACACACATCTTTATTTTGGATTAATTCAGCATAAGGTACTTCATAGTCTCCACTACTCGAGGGACAAACTTGCTAGAATTTTGTCACCACAAACTCTGCCTGCCCAAGGTGCAGTAATAGCCCAGCTTCAGTGGGACGTGTTTTGGGCTTGCTCCTCTGTAAATACTTACTGGGGTAGTATTTTTGACGTATTCTCTCATATGTGTACCCCATGATTGTAAGATTACAAATTTACAGGCAAATGCTTTGGATTTTGCATCATTACTTGCTTGCAGACTGATTCTTTTTAACTGGGACGTGAATAAATCCCCATCATTTCTACAGTGGTTAAAGGAGGTGCTTTCTTTTTTGCCTTTGGAGAGGCTCAGATATAAGAGGCAAATGAAGTTTGCCTGCATGACTTATCTGTGACCTGGAGTTCTTTCATAGACTATATTTAAGGTTCCCCCTTACAATAAGTGCTCTGCTCTGCTGCTTAGTAGTAATTACTGTTTTTATTTCCATGGATTTGTGTGTGTATAATACTGTTATATTTAAATGCAAACACAGAATAGTGGTAAGAAGACCCTGTCTAGTTTTGTGACTTTTTTTCACCTTTCTTTCTCTTTTTTTGTTTTTGAGCTGCCCTTGGGATTAATTTTTTTATTTATTGTGTATTGTGTGAGTGTTTTTGGTATGTTGTGTATCTTTGAAGTATGAAAAGAAAATAAATTATTAAAAAATTACATAATTAACAGAAAAGCAAAGGGTTGAGTTCCTCTTCTAAAAATTGTTGAGGTCTAAGGTTCTAAAAACATTCTGGACTCGCACACTGTTCCAACTCATTATACAAGCTTTGCTTAATTTACTACTACCCTTGAAAAATGTCAGCTACCTATTTTATAAACATTACCCAATCTCGAGCCTATGGATCCCCACGGGCAACACACTAGTAATATATTTAACAGGGAAACATTGTTCTACCGCAACATTAATATAGTGTAGATTGGTGTACATTTACTGTTAATTTATTCTATTAATTGGTCATTTCATTCAGTAAACATATTTAACATTCAGTTTTATTCTAATTAATTGAACATACACTTGAATTTGAATTTACATGGGGGGGGGGGGGGATTCTAATTCATTGACATATTTGAGTATTTTTCAAAAGCAACATAATTACTTTCCCTAGTAACTAATTACTTCTATAATGCTGTTACTAACTCCATTACATTTTGGGAGAAGTACCTAGTCACTCTAATTATGTCTATAAAGTAACATGCCCAGACTGTTCATATTTCAGTGCAGCCCACATCATTGATGCATTTTTTTTTTTTTTTTTTTTTTAAAGGGTGATTTGTGCATTTGTGTTTGCTGCCACTGGCAGCAGGAGAAAATGTGATGAAGCTAATTACAAAAGTTGGCAATTTCTAAGAATTAGTTTCATATGGAATGTGATGTTCACTGAATAGCGATGGTGCCTGCAATGGTTTTAATTCTGTACAGAGTGATGTTTTATGGAACTAAGTACAAGTGTGTGAACGAGAGGGAGCCTGGTGGAATAGTGTGATTACAAGGAGTAGAGATGCTTACGGCAGATGAGTTTTGGGGCCAGCTATCCAAAGTAATGGAGAGTGTGGTAGAGAGGTGAAGAAGAGAATGCTGGCAGAGGAGGGAGCCAGGGAGAACGATGAACCAGGGAGAAGGATGCTGAGGATAGAGCCACCAGGAAGGAGAAGACAACTGTGAAAGAGGAGGTTTATGGATGTGCTGAGGGAGGACATGCAGGTGGCTGATGTGACAGAAGATACAGAGGACAGATGGAAACTGATCCCTACCAGGAGCAGCCTAAAGAAGGCATCTTTTGGCTGCGACAGACTGGCGTCCTGCCTCATGACCTGTGACTGCTGGGATAGGCTCCACCCCCCATGAGCCTTGATTGGAGTAAGCAGGTATAGAAATTGGATGAATGAGTTTTGGCTCAAACCAAAGCACACAGTGTATTAAGCAGACGATCTTTAAGTTAGTACAGTTATCCTTATTGGATTAGATTTGTGCAACTTACACCATTGACCACAGCATTCTGCCTCACCATCTTCATTTTGTGCTCTCTCTTTTCTGGAAATACGTTTGATTCCATTCATATTTATGCTAAAGGACCAATTCTCTGAAAGTACTGTTGATTTATGCAAATTTTAAGTAGTTTTTTTTAATCATATGAGAAGTCTACATTTATTCTACATACACAGGCTACATTCTAAGGATATTGCCTTTTGTGCAAGTTTCATTTAGATTTATACTTTTATACCAAATACCCACATTTGGAAAGATTTGTTTTACATATCTAAACTTGAAATCATTTTTCATCATAACAATGCAGAAATTTACTTCATATTTTTATCATGAGTTTTGTTTTTTGGTCTTCCAAAAAATAAATAAAATAAAAGCTTTAACACCTTTCAGCTAATCCAAAATGTGGCAGCTCGGGTGTGGACTAAGGTCAAGAATAGAGAGAGTGTGATGGGGGCCAGCAGGAGTCGCTGTGCGCATGATAGTCAGTAAACCTCACTCCCCAATACCAAAAGATGCTTAGGCCACATACACCAGGGCTCATGGGTTTTATCCTTCTGGTCAGAGATCGGAGATCATGAGTTCACGTCCAGAGGTGGAGCGACAGAGTGAGAGAACATACACAACGCAGAGGGTAAAAGAGCACCAGACAAATTTGACCTGAATTTAAGCTATTACTGTTTTATCATTAGATTTCACATCAGTATAAGGTCTCATGCCAGTCTGCATGGTTGACTGGTTGGTTACGTGTTCATTATGACTAACCCTTGTGGACCACTGAGGTCTTGTTCTAATTCCTAGATTTGTCACATATTGGATTTGTACCATATTGTCTTTTCTGTTATTAATTGTAAGGCACAGAGTTTGAGTTTCCTACCCATTGCCACATAGGGACAGCTCACTGACTTAGTGGTTAGTGCTGTTGTCTCTCATTGAGAATGTTGCTTGAAGGTCCTGCGTTAAAAAAATCTGACTTGGTACTTTGTGTGGCATTTGGGATCCCTTTGGGTACTCCATTTTCCTCTCACCTCCAAAGACATACAGGTTAGGTGATCTGGACACTCTGAAACCTGGCCCTCGGTGTGACTGAATTAATTTGTCTGTCTCTATGTGCTACTTCTGCAATAAACTGGTGGCCTGACCAGGGTGTACTCTGCCTTTCCCCCAGTGACTGCTGGGATAGGCTCTCTGCATGTAACTCTTAGATACTGGTCTTGGATTAGATACATATCCAGCTTGTTGCAAAAAAATGTGAGACTTGTTTCACCTCCTGTTTGCCGTCGTGGCATCAGGTGAAGCTGATGTTATACCCTTTTTTGATTTTTTTTTTTTTTTTTTTTTTTGAGACAAAAGCTTTTCAGCAGCTCACATAATATAAATGTTATCAGCTTTTATTCCTGAGCTTCAGCAAAAACCAAGGCATTTACCCCATAAAATGTACTCCCTCAATAATTGCTCTTCTAAATTTCCACTTTAAGGCCTTGTCACACCATAGCTGGTCAAGGAAACATATGAGGAGCTGATGCTATCAGTTTGTGTCCAACAAACGTCTTTCTTCCATGTGCAAAATGAGTTATTTGTCAGTTTATGTGAGTCTGTGAAAAAGTTTTAAGCATGTTCAAAACTTGGAGCAGACATCAGCTTTCCCATTGCCTGCATGTTTACAGTTGTGTCCTCTACTTATGTACTTTTATGATACTTACGAGTTCATATGCTGTGGCTGTCTGATGCTTCAGACATGTTTTGACCAAAGTTGTGTGAATTCTGATGCACCAACATAGCGCAGCTGTTCCACATCCAAGACTACTGAAGAAAAAGCTAGTGCTGTGTGGTTTTTCATCTTTTTTATGTGGACCCCAGTGCCCTTGGGAGATTCTCTTGGTGAGTTGTTGTTTGATGTACTCACTGTGAGGAAATACGATGTAATGCTTTCAGACCATGGCAAACCCCACTCAGATCCAGCTTCCCCCAGCAAGCATATGCGTCTTGAAACCAGGAAAATCCTTCTGCTAAAAGCAGTTCTCTGTGTTGGCAGTGGAAATATGACATCTGCCCTTAAAAGCTCCAAATCCACCAGAGGCCAACAGATTATGCAATTTTGCCAACCGTCAAAATATTTACATATGTAACTCATCCATTTGTCCTTTGTCATGGTGTGACACAACCTTTACTGTAAAAGGGCATATAATGAGAATAGCCTTATTAAAATGAGGTTAAATTTGATGCACTGGTAAGATTATACCATATACGTACCTGCTCCTTGGACATGTGAGGACTGTTGCAGGGAATAATGAGGAGAAACTGATTTGAGTTTGGTCAACTTTGATGTGCCAAATCAATGGAAAAAGCAGGTTTGTTTTATTTATGTGCTAAGGGTGCAACGATACATGTATTTGTATTCAACTGTTTCGGTATGGGACGTTCGGTACAGGGCTGTGCATGGGTGAGTTCGCATTGCATGTGTTTACTGTAATTTCTGGACTGTAGAGTGCACATGAATATTAGCCACACCGACCAATTTTAAAAAGAAAAAAAGAAATTGTACATAAATAAGCAGCACTTGTCTATAAGCCGTGGGTCTCCACGTTGTAACATGAGATATTTACACAGGAAGATGTTAGAAAGATTTTTTAACTTAATTAAATGCGTACCATAACTGCTTTTTTACCTGAAGTATTACACGTAAATATTGACACGCACGTCATCCAGCGTGCGTGCACAGTATTTCTGCTCTACACAGGGAACTGAGTAATTTTATAACTTTCTTGAGATTTCATTGTGTGTGCAGCCTGGATCGCATGGAGTCTGTGGTAAATGAGTCCGTATTGAGGTGCTGTGACTTTTCAACTTGATGCGCCAAGACAGAGAACCGGGGGGGGCTCCGCTCCGCTAACTGATCTGACATTGCAAAGTGCTGCAAAGCGACTTTTCTTCACTAAAACGCACAGGTAAGACCTTATATTTACTGTGTGTGTGTGTGAATTCACACCGCATGAGTGCTGCTTTCAGAAAATCAATTGACATATTTGTTGTTTATTTGAGAACATTTTATTTAACTTATTACCAGGCAGCACTTTGCAATTATTTAATTTTCCTGTTTGTATAATGTTACAATAAATTGTTGGTTTAAACAACAAGCAAATTTAGGTTTTGCATTTTGTTCCCATACTGTACTGAAAATGAACCGAACCGTGACCTCAGAACTGAGATACATATCGAACTGTGATTTTTGTGTATAGTTACACCCCTATTATGTACCATACAAACCCTTTGCCTTCTGGGCATGCCTGAGCTTGTCATGGGGAATAATGTTATCATGCCTTATGGAAATTAGCAGCATGTGTGGATGAAAGTACATGGCAGTTGAATGTATATTCCTTATGTTCCTGTCATGGATGGTGGTCACAAAGGCTGCCAGTTTTCTGACATTTTATTCTGACATTTTAATTGTCTTTTTATTGCACTTTTCTGAGTTGGAGCTTGTTTGTTGCGAGTACAATCCAATGCAGCATTAAATCCCAATATATGATAGTCAAACTCGTGCTTAGACTTGAGAGAGACTTGGTTGAAGCTCTCACTGCCAGACATGCAAGTCTTCAGCTTTTATCTTCTACAGTGTGTTGCTCCTTCATTGAACGATGTCACTCACCTGTTCCAGGGAGCGGTTTTCCCTGCCCGGTGTCTGGGGTTTCTGGTCTGGATGCACTATTGACACCATCTGCCTCCCTTTCCATAGTTGTCTAACTGATCTGCAGTCGTTTGAGCAGCTGCAGTCTCTCCAGCCCTCTCGATTCCCATGTCCCTGCTGCATATTTTAACAAAGCTGCTCACTGCTCACCCACTGGTCAGTCCTCCACTGCCACCATTTGAGACTGTCCATTCTTGTCCCTGCTGCTTTGTCACCTCCACGTGTTGCTCCTTTCTAGGAGAGCCAGCTGCACTGCAACAGGTCTATGGCCCCAGCGTCACTGGTCAGCAGCACTCTGACCTCCATCTAGCTGTCAGCGCCATTTACTCTCAGGGCAACATCAGCAGGTCACTTCCCGCTGCTGCCTCCTGGGTCGATGCCTCTAAAAACGGGGAAAGGCTGGTCTCTCCCTGTCTGTTCCAGCAGTCATTAATCTCAGGTGGAACACATTCAGACAGTGAATCCTCCTGCTGGGACGAACTAGACGGTTTTAAATAGAGACATTTAAGAACAAAAATAAAATTAGACGTGGAAATAATCACCTACAGAAAATATAACCAACGGTAAACATCTAAAAATGTGTGTGGTCAGTCATGTGTTCCCAACAGTAACAGATCTTTGATAAAGCTTTCAGGTAGACATGGTGAGGTGGGGTCATACCTACGGTCTACAGGTCAACACAGGACAGGCACCCTGAATTTTAAAACACTCCTTTTGACCTGGACCAGAACCAGATGTGTCCTTTTAAAATTGTTCATGTTTTACATGACACAGGCTGTGACTGTGGGCTGTTATTGGTTTATATGCACCTTGGAACAACACAGTTTTTTGATAACAATGGATTATGTAATAATTCAACAAAATGTAATACACTTTCATTACATTATGTAACTAGAAGCACTCAGAGTGCAAACCTCCATCAAGGCCATGGGGTCACTGACGCCATAACATCTACACGCCGTGGAATCATTGAACCTAAAAAAGTCTAACAATGATGTTTGCTCAGTAGTAAAAAAAAGTTTCATCTGCTGTGACTGGATAGCATGTATCCTTAACGCTTGGCATCACAGTTTATTGCAACTTGCACCTTTCCCAGAAGCTACTGTCATCTGAGCACTGATATTGATATTGCATGTGCTTGTAGACAAAAACAAATGAGACAAAATTCAATTTATTATTCAACTAAACTGCAAATATATGAATTTTTTAACATTTATGAAACACTTCTCTAAACAAGGCCATAGGGTCACTGACCCTAAAGAGATTCCCTCCTTGGCACAGTGATCTATTTAACAATTCAGTGTTAAAACCAAAACTATGATACATACACTTTTCTTTCCTTTATATTTGACATCCTTGACCATGAAAACATACCACTAGAACTTGGAATCACTTTTATGTCTTTATTAGTTTTTCGGTAATGGCGGTTTTCTTCTGGATCTAGCTCCATAACATTTGAAGCTACATCAAATCTGATGACACCTTACGGAATCCGTACAGATTCAGCTACAATTTGGTGTTAGTTTTGCATCTCTAGCTTCATTTGTCACCTCACACTGACATATTTTCTATTTTCCCTATATTTTTGCATATTCTGGATCACCAGATCCGGAATCCAGATCCGATCATCACCAAACTTTGTTGTTTGATTATGTTACACCCTAATTTTTTTCAAGCCTTTCTACCTTGTTTTTGTGGAGTTAGAAACTAGAATGTCAAAATTCCCCCTATCCCGCAATGGTGAAGAATCCTTTAAAAAATTCCTGGATCTGGATCGTGATTCGGATCACCACTAAAATTTAATCACTTGTTCCTCTTGTCATTTCCAACCACTCCACAAAATTTCATCAAAATGCGTTCAAAACATTTTGATTATCCTGCTGACAGACAGACAGGCAAACAAACACGACCGAAAACATAACCTCCTTGGCGGAGGTAATAACACCCGCATTTTGTAATTATGTCACTTTTTGTAATACACAACCTGTATGCAGTGTTAATAACAATGAAGGAAGACATCAGGCTCATCATTAAGAAAGAAGATTATGCTGATGCATGAATCAGGATCGTGATTTTAATGATTACTCATGCAGATGTACTGAGTCTGCAGTAAAGTAGAATAACATGTTTTGTTTTTCACACTTGGTTGCTCATTAAAGAAAGTCTCTGTGCACAATATTGGATTATTTTATTCATGCTGTGTGGTTTAGAGCATATTGTGCTTAAAACGTAACATATTGTATTGTTTACATGTTCAGATAAAGACAGCCATTATTACATTTTCATCAGAAAAAGGTGCAACTCCAGGATCTTGTAATAACCACCGCAATATGTAATATATTACAAAATGTATGCAAGTTATTACATAACTGTCTAAGGCCCAAATCCATTATGTTGTTTTGCTCATCTGTCTAGTGAGAAACTCAATAACCACTCAGTTATTTTTTCAGGCAACATGAAGATGCAGCAAGATTTTTCTAAGAACATTTAACTTTACAAAATGTGGGTGCTAGTGTAACGGTGACTGAAGCAAGCGCGCCTGCCTCCCATCATGGCGACTGTGGGTTAAAGCTCGGCGTGGGAACGATGTGATGCAGGTTACACTGTTACATAAGGAAGTGGAAATTTTTTTATATTTTGTTGAGTTATTTTATAATGGGTTCTAACACACATGCTTTGCATTCTTGTGGCTTGTGCTGAGGCTGAACCTGAGACCTTGCAGCCTTGATGAACATCAGTTGAATTTGTTTGGTTTTACACTCTACTTTGGAGAGCTGTTTCTGGCTCTGAGCACAGGAAGGTGGTGTGTAAAAGTAATTTGACACACACATGAAAAATCTCTTCAGGGCTGCTTCCATTTTTAATACATCCATTTGTAATTACTGATCACAGGCTGTGACTTAATACACTCCTGCTTTGCCAAACTGCTCCAGAGGGGTGGAGCTTTCAGATTTGTAAACACAGAAACCATGGGATCACTATACATATATATATATGTGTGTGTGTGTACCCTCCAAAAGTATTGGAACACTTGACATTTCACCCATTTTGATTTGTTTATGCCATTTGAAATACAAAAACTACCAAAAAAAAAAAAAAAATTCTAATGATTGAGTGTGTCAGTTTGATCACACCGGTTGTGACACCAGGTCTCTGGCATGAACTTTGACTTCAGCTCGGTCTGGCCTCACTCCGAACAGTCACTGAAAAAAGCTTCTTCCAGCAGGGGTGATGCTCGTCACTTAAGCTTCCGCTTTTTTTCTCTTAATATTGTGGTTATGACTGGCAGACTCAGTGTTTCCCTTTTTTCTGTTGCGAATCCATAATGGGGCTTGTCAGAGTTGTTCACCGGCCCTTGAAAAACCAGATAGTGATGTCAAAATCTCCATCCCCTCTGCGCATCCAGACGTGCCTGTGTAAAGGAGGTTTAACACCAATCAAGGGCGCTTGATGAAGTCTTTTATTCAAATGTTATCATGTGACATGGTGACTAGCAATTTGAGGGAAAGCAACTTGATGGCAGTGTGATGTACATAATTTGGTTGTTGGATATATTCATTATTAGTTAAATTAGAGTTTGTGTTTAAACTGTAATATTACATTTGTGTCATAAGGGTTTTATAATGAAATGTTGGGAATCACAGCCAATTTGTTTTGATTTATCAGCAGATGTAGTGTATTGTATTTTTTTTTCTTTTGTTCTAATATCTGCATCGGTATCTGAACCCAAGAACAACATACTGTTTGGATGCTAATCCTGATCATGAATGAATGAATGAATGAATGAATTTATTCAGCACACACAGGTCAAGAACAACAAAAAAAAAACATACAATGTAAGAGAGAAATAAAATACTCAAACAATGCACCCATGCACCAGAAATGCTGTAGGCAGAAGCAAAAGCTTGTAAATGCCTACCCCTTTAACCAAAATTAAAAATTATGAATCAAATCAATTTTATTTATATAGCACCAAATCACAACAAACAGTTGCCCCAAGGCGCTTTATATTGTAAGGCAAAGCCATACAATAATTACAGAAAAACCCCAACGGTCAAAACGACCCCCTGTGAGCAAGCACTTGGCGACAGTGGGAAGGAAAAACTCCCTTTTAACAGGAAGAAACCTCCAGCAGAACCAGGCTCAGGGAGGGGCAGTCTTCTGCTGGGACTGGTTGGGGCTGAGGGAGAGAACCAGGAAAAAGACATGCTGTGGAGGGGAGCAGAGATCAATCACTAATGATTAAATGCAGAGTGGTGCATACAGAGCAAAAAGAGAAAGAAACACTCAGTGCATCATGGGAACCCCCCAGCAGTCTAAGTCTATAGCAGCATAACTAAGGGATGGTTCAGGGTCACCTGATCCAGCCCTAACTATAAGCTTTAGCAAAAAGGAAAGTTTTAAGCCTAATCTTAAAAGTAGAGAGGGTGTCTATCTCCCTGATCCGAATTGGGAGCTGGTTCCAGAGGAGAGGAGCCTGAAAGCTGAAGGCTCTGCCTCCCATTCTACTCTTACAAACCCTAGGAACTACAAGTAAGCCTGCAGTCTGAGAGCGACGCGCTCTATTGGGGTGATATGGTAATATGAGGTCCCTAAGATAAGATGGGACCTGATTATTCAAAACCTTATAAGTAAGAAGAAGAATTTTAAATTCTATTCTAGAATTGAATGACATATCCTGATCAAAAATGACTCCAAGATTTCTCACAGTATTACTAGAGGTCAGGGTAATGCCATCCAGAGTAAGGATCTGGTTAGACACCATGTTTCTAAGATTTGTGGGGCCAAGTACAATAACTTCAGTTTTATCTGAGTTTAAAAGCAGGAAATTAGAGGTCATCCATGTCTTTATGTCTGTAAGACAATCCTGCAGTTTAGCTAATTGGTGTGTGTCCTCTGGCTTCATGGATAGATAAAGCTGGGTATCATCTGCGTAACAATGAAAATTTAAGCAATGCTTTCTAATAATACTGCCTAAGGGAAGCATGTATAAAGTGAATAAAATTGGTCCTAGCACAGAACCTTGTGGAACTCCATAATTAACCTTAGTCTGTGAAGATTTCCCATTTACATGAACAAATTGTAATCTATTAGATAAATATGATTCAAACCACCGCAGCGCAGTGCCTTTAATACCTATGGCATGCTCTAATCTCTGTAATAAAATTTTATGGTCAACAGTATCAAAAGCAGCACTGAGGTCTAACAGACATGCTGATGGTTTGGAGGAAGTGACTAATGAAAATAACTCAGACAGAACAATCGGAGAGAAAGTGTCTAACCAAATACCGGCATCACTGAAAGCAGCCTAAGAGAGCGATATGTCTTTGGGATGGTTATGAGTAATTTTTTCTCTAGTAGTTAAAATTTTATTAGCAAAGAAAGTCATGAAGTCATTACTAGTTAAAGGAATACTCAGCTCAGTAGAGCTCTGACTCTTTGTCAGCTGGCTACAGTGCTGAAAAGAAACCTGGGGTTGTTCTTATTTTCTTTAATTAGTGATGAGTAGTAAGATGTCCTAGCTTTACGGAGTGCTTTTTTATAGAGCAACAGACTCTTTTTCCAGGCTAAGTGAAGATCTTCTAAATTAGTGAGACTCCATTTCCTCTCCAACTTATGCTGCGAGTTTGAGTTATACCACGGAGTCAAGCACTTCTGATTTAAGGCTCTCTTTTTCAGAGGAGCTACAGCATCCAAAGTTGTCCTCAATGAGGATATAAAACTATTGACGAGATAATCTATCTCACTCACAGATTTTAGGTAGCTACTCTGCCCTGTGGGTATATGGCATTAGAGAACATGAAGAAGGAATCATATCCTTAAACCTAGTTACAGCACTTTCTGAAAGACTTCTACTGTAATGAAACTTATTCCCCACTGCTGGGTAGTCCATCATAGTAAATGTAAATGTTATTAAGAAATGATCAGACAGAAGGGGGTTTTCAGGGAATACTGTTAAGTCTTCAATTTCCATACCATAAGTCAGAACAAGATCTAAGGTATGATTAAAGTGGTGGGTGGACTCATTTACATTTTGAGCAAAGCCAGTCGAGTCTAACAATAGATTAAATGCAGTGTTGAGGCTGTCATTCTCAGCATCTGTGTGGATGTTAAAATCGCCCACTATAATTATCTTATCTGAGCTAAGCACTAAATCAGACAAAAGGTCCGAAAATTCACAGAGAAACTCACAGTAACGACCAGGAGGACGATAGATAACAACAAATAAAACTGGTTTTTGGGACTTCCAATTTGGATGGACAAGACTAAGAGTCAAGCTTTCAAATGAATTAAAGCTCTGTCTGGATTTTTGATTAATTAATAAGCTGGAGTGGAAGATTGCTGCTAATCCTCCGCCTCGGCCCGTGCTACGAGCGTTCTGGCAGTTAGTGTGACTCGGGGGTGTTGACTCATTTAAACTAACATATTCATCCTGCTGTAACCAGGTTTCTGTAAGGCAAAATAAATCAATATTTTGATCAATTATTATATCATTTACTAACAGCGACTTAGAGAGATCTAATGTTTAATAGACCACATTTAACTGTTTTAGTCTGTGGTGCAGTTGAAGGTGCTATATTATTTTTTTCTTTTTGAATTTTTATGCTTAAATAGATTTTTGCTGGTTATTGGTGGTCTGGGAGCAGGCACCGTCTCTACGGGGATGGGGTAATGAGGGGATGGATTATACATATGTATATAAAATTATACATATACCCATAATAACTGCTACAAAGTGTACATTGATCCATGAATTTGAATGTCAAAAAAAAAAACACAAACATGCAAGCAGCAATGCACAACAGAATCATAACTTTTTTATTTTATTTTGAATTTTAACTTTCTTTTGAAGTAAAAATGTGGGATTTGTGGTTCTCCAAACGTCAATATAGTAGATCATGTGTGGAACAAGTAATGAGTGATATAAAGTAACTGAGTGTTTGGAGAGGAAGTATTGTGCTTTATACAAAATGGCAATGATCTTTGGCATTTTAGATTTAACATAATTTGTGTTTTCCAACTTAAATTATCATCAATAAAGACCTCATAAAATTTAGTTTCACTAACAGGTTCAGTTTCAACATCACATATTTGTACATTTCTACATGTGTTCCTGGGCTTATTACCAAATATGATATACTTTGTTTTACCAAAGTGAAGCGACAATTTGTTATAATCAAACCATTCCTTAAACTTCTGTAGTTCCCTCTCCATCGTGTCCAGAACCTGTCCCAAATGATCCCCACTACAAAACACAGTCGTGTCATCAGCAAATAAAATACAAATCACTGACTTGGAAGCCAAGCATTATGTTATTAATATATAAAAGAAACAGCAAAGGCCCAAGGACTGAGCCCTGGGGCACCCCATAAGTGCACCTTAAAAATTCTGAATTTATCTCACCCAAGTGAACATACTGATACCTATTGTACAAGTAGTTGACTATCCAATCATGCTAATCCTCTGATGCCATACTTTATCCAATAATACATTATGATCAAAATTATCAAAAGCCTTCTGTAAGTCGAAAAAAACAAAAAACCCTGTGGTGTATTGTTTGTTTTCAATTGCATTTGTGATATGTTCCACAAAATCATTTACTGCCAGTGAAGTAGTACAATTTTTTCCTAAATCCATATTGCTGCTCATTTAGTATGTAATGTTTGGATATAAAATTATCTAACCTCTTATTAAAGGGGAACATTACACAGTGAGAAATGCAATACTTTCCTATAAGAAACATACCAAAGAGCTGATATTCCACACTTTTTACACTAGTACCGCAAGTACATACCTTTATCGGACATTTGAACTTTGTGCTCTCCCGAACGCGCGTGGGCCGCCATCTTTGTAGAATATCCGGGTACTTCCCACTCAGGGCTGACGTCATTGATGAAAGACTGTACATATGCGCCAATGTCCACTGTGAAACAAGCGTTACCTCCATACATTAATTGAAGTCTCTGTTGCTGCAAAACACAGGGCATGACGCGGGGTGTTTGTGGCCAGTTAACTAGTGAAGCTTGAATTCAAGGTCCGTTTTTGTGCCAAGTTTGCGCCAGGCTCCAAGTTTCTGTCTCAACATCTCTGCCATCCCAGACTTGAATCCAGTCGTCCATGCTCCTGACCGGAATACTTTCCGGATCTACCAGAGGAGACTTGTTTATAGTGGCTGCAATGGTGCCCCCCTCTCCACTTTCTTCGGTCTGCTCATTCCTGTTTGTGACATCGCACCCACTGTGTTCACAGCTGGACGCTGTTCTTTGTTCCACCGGCTGCCACGCGCTCTGCGCTGGACGCTGCATATATAAAACAATTATTTCATGGCGGATTAATCTTTTTTTCTCCATATTGGCTGTTGAAAACTGCTCTAATCACTTCCTAAATCACAGAGGAGGCTGCAGCCGGGGCCGTTCGTGTAATGTTCCCTTTAAATACTTTTTCCAGAATTTTTGAAAATTGTGCTAGCAGTGAGATTGGCGTGTAGTTTGAAAAAATGTTTGTCACTGGAATTTGTACAAGGTACCACTTTAGCTATTTTCATTTTGGAAGGAAATCTGGCAGTCATTAATGACAAGTTACAGACATAAGTTAAAGGCTTAATGATACAATTATATTTTTTATCTAAGACATATCAAAATTATCATGATCAGTTGTTATTTTTTTCCTAGATTATGTACTTTTTTTGTTTATGTACTATGTTAATTATTTCATATTCATCAGTTGCTCTGATAAATATTGAATCTGAAAGGTTGGTCCTCATTGTCCTGTTATCCCAAGAGCTCATATTGCAAGGTACAATTGAATTTACTAAATTTTTCCCCATATTGGCAAAATAATCATTAAATTGATCTACTATAACTTTCTTTTCTTTAACCACTGTATCAGTATTTGAGTAAAAATATGTTGGATAGTCTTGGACAACTTTTTTATTTTTGATAATTTGATTTAAGAGTTTTCATGTACCTTTGATGTTTGATTGATCAGATGAAAGGTTTGCAGTCAGGATCAAAGCTCAAGAACCATGGTCAGTGATCAGAATTCTAACTTTGTGATCAGCATCAAAGGCCAGCCATTAGGATTGAGCAGAAACAAAGATCAGAGATCAAAGATAGTGAACAGCAACAAAGGGCAGGATTAGAATCACAAGTCAGCAATTAGGGAAAAAAGTTGAGCTATCATGATCACATGCCGGCAGTTATGTTCTAAGAATGTTAAGACACATTGATGTGTGTGTTCTTATCTCCAGTACCCATTTACAGCTGAGTGGACTGAAACCATGCTGAGGAAGCATCCTGTATAAGGAATCCAATGGGTAATGGTTCAGAAAGCGCAAAAAATATTATCACACCCGGATATCGATCATGTACTTGGCAGTGAATTCATAATCATGCCATCAGGTTGGTAGTATTATGTGATGATTTGGAAAACAAATCGCTATGCAAATTATTTTATTCCTTTGGTCATAAGGTTGCTAAATGTACAAGTACATAAATGAATTGGGATGATTTTGCATATTGCTCTGCTGTGCTGTCACTGCTTGTGATTACTGTGATTATTGCTGTTGTGGTAATATTTGATTGTGGATATTAAATGGTTATTATTTTATTCCTTATCTTTTTTAAATAATTTATTCTGTAATTATGGACGGGCTGACTGTACAACCCCAATTCCAGTGAAGTTGGGACGTTGTGTAAAATGTAAATAAAGACAGAATACAATGATTTGCAAATCCTCTTCAACCTATATTCAATTGAATACACCACAAAGACAAGATATTTAATGTTCAAACTGATAAACTTTATTGTTTTTGTGCAAAAAATTTGCTAATTTTGAAATGGATGCCTGCAACACATTTTAAAAAAGCTGGGACAGGGGTATGTTTACCACTGTGTTACATCACCTTTCCTTCTAACAACACTCAATAAGCATTTGGGAACTGAGGACACTAATTCAATCAATCAATCAACTTTTTTCTTGTATAGCGCCAAATCACAACAAACAGTTGCCCCAAGGCGCTCCACATTGCAAGGCAAGGCCATACAATAATTATGAAACACAGTCTACGTCTAAAGCAACATAACCAAGGGATGGTCCAGGGTCACCCGATCCAGCCCTAACTATAAGCCTTAGCGAAAAGGAAAGTTTTAAGCCTAATCTTAAAAGTAGAGAGGGTATCTGTCTCCCTGATCTGAATTGGGAGCTGGTTCCACAGGAGAGGAGCCTGAAAGCTGAAGGCTCTGCCTCCCATTCTACTCTTACAAACCCTAGGAACTACAAGTAAGCCCGCAGTCTGAGAGCGAAGCGCTCTAATGGGGTAATATGGTACTACGAGGTCCCTAAGATAAGATGGGACCTGATTATTCAAAACCTTATAAGTAAGAAGAAGAATTTTAAATTCTATTCTAGCATTAACAGGAAGCCAATGAAGGGAGGCCAACACGGGTGAGATATGCTCTCTCCTGCTAGTCCCCGTCAGTACTCTAGCTGCAGCATTCTGAACCAACTGAAGGCTTTTTAGGGAACTTTTAGGACAACCTGATAATAATGAATTACAATAGTCCAGCCTAGAGGAAATAAATGCATGAATTAGTTTTTCAGCATCACTCTGAGACAAGACCTTTCTGATTTTAGAGATATTGCGTAAATGCAAAAAGGCAGTCCTACATATTTGTTTAATATGCGCTTTGAATGACATATCCTGATCAAAAATAACTCCAAGATTTCTCACAGTATTACTAGAGATCAGGGAAATGCCATCCAGAGTAACGATCTGGTTAGACACCATGCTTCTAAGATTTGTGGGGCCAAGTACAATAACTTCAGTTTTATCTGAGTTTAATTGTTGAAGCTTTGTAGGTGGAGTTCTTTCTCATTATTTCTTGATGTATGACTTCAGTTGTTCAACAGTCTGGGGTCTCTGTTGTAGTATTTTGCACTTCATAATGCGCCACACATTTTCAGTGGGCGACAGGTCTGGACTGCAGTCAGGCCAGTCTAGTACCCAAACTCTTTTACTACCAAGCCACGCTGTTGTAACATGCAGAATGTGGCTTGGCATTGTCTGAAATAAGCGGGGACGTCCCTGAAAAAGACTTTGCTTGGATGGCAGCATGTGTTACTCCAAAGCCTGGATGTACCTTTCAGCATTGATAGTTTGATGGTGCCATCACAGATGTGTAAGTTGCCCATGTCATGGGTACTAACACACCCCCATACATCACAGATGCTGGCTTTTGAACTTTACGCTGGTAACAGTCTGGATGGTTTCTTTCCTCTTTTGTCCAGAGGACACGACGTCCATGATTTCCAAAAACAATTTGAAATGTGGACTCATCAGACCACAGCACACTTTTCCACTTTGCGTCTGTCCATTTCAAATGAGCTTGGGTCCAGAGACGGCGGCGGCATTTCTGGATGTTGTTGTTGTATGGCTTTCGCTTTGCATGGTAGAGTTTTAACTTGCACTTGTAGATGTAGCGACAAACTGTGTTAACTGACAATGGTTTTCTGAAGTGTTCCTGAGCCCACACGGTAAAATCCTTTACACAATGATATCGGTTTTTAATGCTGTGCTGCCTGAGGGATCGAAGGTCACGGGCATTCAGTGTTGGTTTTTGGCCTTGCCGCTTACGTGTAGATAGTCCTCCAGATTCTCTGAATCTTCTGATTATGGACTGTAGATGATGGAATCCTTAAATTCCTTGCAGATGAACGTTGAGAAACATTGTTCTTAAACTGTTGGACTATTTTTCCACACAGTTGTTCACAACGTGGTGATCCTCGCCCCACCTTTGCTTGTGAACAGCTGAGCCTTTTGGAGATGTTCCTTTTATCCCCAATCATGACACTCACCTGTTTCCAATTAGGTGTTCTTTGAGCACTCATCAACTTTCCCAGTCTTTTGTTGCCCCGTCACAACTTTTTTTGAAATGTGTTGCAGGCATCCATTTAAAAATGAGCAAATATTTGCACAAAAACAATAAAGTTTATAAGTTTGAACATTAAATATCTTGTCTTGTCTATAGGTTGAGGAGGATCTGCAAATCATTGTATTCTGTTTATTTACATTTTACACAACATCCCAACTTCATTGGACTTAGGGTTGTATAAATGAATTGCACTTTTGGGATTCATAAAGTAATCTGAATCTGGGTGTGACTGGGAAGTAAACCAAGGTCTACAATTTTGTAAGTACAGGTCCTATCCCATTGAACTACCTGCTCTGTAAGAATGGAAAGGAGTAAAAGGAAAATTTCAACTGAGGACCTTTGTGGACCTCAAAGTGGCAGGCTCCAGACAAGTGGATTCCCCATCAGACAAGGACATCAATAAGATCCCCCATGCAAGGTCTTTAACCCCCAGATTGATCCTGTTGTGTGCTTTGCATGGCCACATACTGACATCGGTGTGTGTGTGTGAATGTGAGGCATCACTGTAAAGCATTTTCAGTGTGTACATCAGATGGAATACCACAAAATAAGGTATATTTACCATTCTTATGTAAAAATGTCATACTTGAAGTATGATGCATGCTTTTTTTTTCCAAAATCTTTTTATTAATTTTGCAAAGTGAATATAAAAAACAGCAATGGTACATTGGAAATGTGCATTACAGGTATAACAACAGCAGCAACAACAACAACAACAACAAAAAAAAAACATCCCCAGTATTGTGCAGGTACAACTATAGAAGGTACAGTTAAATGCCATACCCTCCCATACATTATACATATACATCTATCCCGGTATAGAAAGTTAACACTAATCGTTGAGAGATTTATATTATTCGGGATGAAGGTGGAGGGAACGGCGCTCTGTGGAATAGGGGTATTAGTTGAAGAATTAACGGGCATTCAGGTAAGTGCAAGAAAGGCCCTGGGACAGGGTGCGAAAAGATGAACTGAAAATTGACCATTTCTTTCAATTACAGTTTAAAGATGATATATATTGTCATATTAAAATGCATTTTTCTGGAAAAAAAGTTGCACATTTTATTATAACACCTCCTCCTGGCATCTATCCATCTGCAGGAGACGTGGTGTACAGTCCAGTTTGTTTTTTGCTTTTTTGTTTGTTTGTCTAGGGAATAACCCTGTTGTGTCTGATTTGTGGACATTTATGCTGGTTATACGGTCGCAAATCAAGTTTTAAAACGGCTGTTTGTGACCGTATAACAGCATGAACGCCTGCAAATCAGACACAAGGGGGTTATTACCATTCTAATTCAATTCCATCGTTTGCACAGTTTATTTATTTTTTTGTTGGTAATTCGGTCGGCGAGGCTTACCATCGAGCTGAGGGCGTGTCGCTCCAACAGCGGTAAGGGCGCGGAGTAATCCATCAAATGTGAAACAGTAATTCTGTGTCAGAAATTCAGAATCCACATCAATACTTTTGTATGGTAGCTTAAATTCATCCATTTCAGCGGCGGCGTTGGTACGTGACTTTCTCTTGCACTCAGCTAACAGGGCTAACAGCTACCAGCGCGCACAGCCGATGTTCTGTTGAATTGTCTCGTCGCGTAAATCGAAGGACAGGAATGATATTCGACAGGAATGACATCTTGTCAGAACACCGGTCAGGGTGCGGAGTAATACATCCAAATGTGAAATGGTCAAATATTTTGCCACCGTTACCCCAATATTATATGGTATGAAATTTCACATGATTAACAAATCAGATTTGCGGAAAAAATGTAATTGGATTAGAATCTATCATATACAAAACCAGTCACAAGCAAAAATATTGTTTTGGCTATGGTCCAGCACTCTGTGATTGGATCCGATGTGTGTTCCAGCCCATATTTGACAGGACTATCACAAATATGCATGTGTGCTGTCAAGATGAGGAGAATAAATTGTACCAAAATACTGGACTTGACCTCCATTGTGTAATCTGAAAGACATTCTGCTGTGTCATACTGGATTCTGAGACTGTATCCGTTATCTATGATCAAACAAAATGTCACAATCTTGGACTGAAATAATCATATTAGAGTCTGCAGCTTGATTTGGATTTTGGTCAAAATGACTGTATGCTGCACAAAGCTGTCAAAATGTGACATCATTGAGAATTTGATGACTGAGACTGCATTAGAGTAAAACCTGGATTGATGAGGCAGCGGTGAGAACCTCTCGTCAAAATCCACTTAGAGTATAGACTACCCTCCGCGTGAGAGAAACCCCTCATCCGGGTGTATGCGTTTCTGTGAAAAAAGCTGTTCCAATTAAAGGAATCAACCGCCTGGTGAGTGTTGTGTGGTTTGGATTCTCTAATGAGGACCGGATTCATCCTCACTCTGACAGTACATGGATCGGGATATGCTGCTCTCCAGCCTGTTTCCATGGAGATACTCAGGAGCTGCAGCATTTTTTTTTTTTTTTAAATCCTGTTTCTCCTGTACATTCCAGCAAACAGTGCTGCTTCAAAAGAGCGATCTGGGCCAGGGTGTGTGTGATATAACGGTGTGTTCAGAGGCATACAAACACGTGCAGCTTTCCTTTGACAGATGAGGTTAAAATGCATGGGAACCTTTAACTGGACATCAGTGAATGTTAAAACCAGTATGTGTGTGCGTGTTGTAACTTCAGTTCTCCAGTTGGGTCATCATAGTACGAACTACTAACCTACAGTCGGGTGCATAAGTATTTGGACAGTCATATATATATATATATATATATATATATATATATATATATATATTTCTGTAATTTTGTGACTGTTCACCACCGCAAATCAAACTTGAAATCAAGATGCGCTTGTAGACTGTAAGCTTAAATCAAGGGGTTGACCAAAAATATCACATTAACCATTTAGGAATCGCAGCCATTTGACTATCCAGTCCCTTTTTTTTTTTTTTTTTGGAGCCCATTTGGAATTTGCTGTTCAAGCCAGTTTTCTCGACAAGTCAGGGGATGAAGGGAGGAGAAGGGAGTGAAGGAAGCCATCAAGACATCCATGACAACTCTGACAGAGATAGAGGCTTTTGTGGGTGTGACTAGAGGAACTACGCATGGTGTAATTTCATCTGGTGCATCAGCCGTTATACAGGTTCATGGTGGAGTGAATCAGAGAAGGATTTTCTGAAAAAGATATGAAATTTCAGCTGTGGTTCACCAGAAGGCATGTTGAGAGATTTCGGCCTGGATTTGATCTGTTTTCTTGTCCAAAAATCATTCTCTGTGTCATTCCACTGTGAAGCCGTGACTGGTGATGCAGCAGGCAAAACCTGCACCATGCACATTTTCTTCCAGTCACATACAGAAGCCTACAACTCATTCAGACTTGTCTAGGGATTTTGGTGGCTTCCATCATCGATCTCCTTTTTGCATAAGCACTCAGTTTTTGAGATCTGCATGCCGGAGGCCGATTTATTGTGGAGGACCACACTGTATTTCTTAATAATCTATGTAAATGTAGTCCAAAACATATTCAGTGAGTTACAGATATTCATGTCTCCATTCCCTGATTTTTCTTAAGACAACTGGCTGCAGTTACAGATATTCATGTCTCCATTCCCTGATTTTTCTTAAGACAACTGGCTGCAACAATGAATTATTGATGGGCTCTTGAAAGAAACTGAGTGACTTGGAGATGCTCGTCTGTTCATCCCTTGACCTGTCTGAAGACAATTGGCTGTAACAGTGGTGATTTATATTCAAGATGATCCTTACACTTGGTTTGTCCAATTACATATGAGGTCTGACAATGGAGGGCTCTAAATGGTAATAATTCCTCAATGGATCATGTGTTTTTGAGGGTTAGGGTTTAAACCTCCTTGTTGTTGTTGTTGATTGGTTGTTTTGCTAAAAATCTTCACAACAAGCACATCTTGACTTTCATTTCAACTCCATTGTGGTGGAACGCCACAGAGGCAATACTGTCCAAATACTTATGGACCTGAGTGTTGGACTGCTGCTGTCCTTGTCATAGTGCGAAAGTTATGGGATGTATGCGGTCAGTGTGTGTGTGACTCAGGCTGACAGAAGAGGAAACGGATTATGAAGAGAGACTGAAAGCAAAGATGAAAAGGCTTTATATAGTAATGAATGCAAAAATGAAGTCTGTGGGCAATGTAATCACACACACACACACACACACAAAATCAGGCAGCATTCTTAGAGTGTGTGCAGATTTGTGTGTGCACAGGCAGAAATTAGGACTGTCAATCGTGCTTCCAAGGTGACTGAGGTGATAAGAGATTCCTGAGCAGACAAAGAGGCCACCGGAGGGCCGGAGCGCCTCGAAAATGGCTTCAAAATGGACCTTTCTGTTTGGGCACAAAAGAATTCAGTGCCAAAGTGAACAGAGTGTTCACTGAGTGTCGTTGGGGAGAGCCCTGCAGATATCTGTAATCCCCAACCCTCTGCCATGTCAAAATCCACAATGAATCTGTTTGAAGGTTACACATGTCCCTTAAAGTGGATATGACAAAGACAACATCGTCTTATTGCATGTAACAAAGGTTATATAATTCGGCCAACCTAAGTGTTTTGGGAAAATGGACGCGGTTTTCCCGTTATATACAACATTTGAACGTCCCGCCACTGAAAAATCTCCACGCCCTGTGACTAGCTTCACGCTAAGCACGAAACCGGAACCCGTTGTTTACACTTTTTTTTAGCGGCAGAAACTTTGATTAAACACAGCTCTCAGGGACTTGTTTGTCGATATGCCTGACCAGTGTCTCACAGCATATTGCACAAACAAAAGGGCGAAAGGTTTTAGCCTTTTCAAGTTTCCACAGGATGAAAATCTCCACGAAAAGTGGGTTCAGCAAGTTCACTGTTGTTTTCGGCGATCTTTTTCGAAACTTTCGCCATTTATTTCCTATTCTTTCATGAAAATAATGTAACTAAACACAGATGAAGGCAACGCCAGGCACTCAAAAAAGGCAAAAACCCAAAGGTAATGACGGTGGTCCGCAAGTAGTAGCTACACTATCGCGAGTCCGGAAAAATAACAAAGGTGGTAAACAGATGCTAGAATCGAAAATGCTATAATTATAGTGTTATAAACAGCAACACAAATCAAAGCCTCCCTTACCATTCCGTATTCTGCAGCCTTTCAAAATCCATCAGAATTGGCATGTCTCTTGCCTCTACTTCGGCTCCACTATAAGCACCGTCTGCATTATTTTCGCTGTCAGAATGATCCTGGTTTGAATGTTCGTCCGAAAGATGTGGCTCGAATCTGTAGGGTCTAATCACTGCTGCAACATCCTCAGGATCTGAGTCAGTCTCGATTTCCTCACAGAAACGATCCACACTTGAAGAGGAGTCAGAAAAGTTCTCGATCTCGTCACTGTCCATGCTGAGGCCTATCTGTTCTTGTCATTCGAACAGACAAAGACGGGACTCTGCAGGCTGTGGAATGCTGCCGACCCTGCTTTCCAAGAAACACACTTTTGAGAAGCTGTACAAACTTTATTTCTCAGTGATAATGATTAAAACCACTTTCAACTTACTATACTGTATGTATATTTTTGATATTTATATCAGTTTTACCAAATTTTGAAGGTGTCATATCCACTTTAAAATAGTTTTTTAATTGCATAGTAATTGAGAGATAGAACCATCTTTACTTTTTTGGCTTGCTTGCTCTTCATGCAGGATAGAAACTCGACACTAAAAAAAATGTTGCCATATAAAAATTAAAGCAAACGTGTCCTTGATTTGAGGCTCAATTTCATATTTGAAATTCATACTCTTAAAACAAGTCAACTATATCTTCCTATTTAGCATTAACTGTTACACCATCATGCATGAAATTGATTTGTGTGTGTGCACATGCATGCGTGCGTGTGAGTGAGTGAGTTGCCAGCATCTAAAGTGAACATCTCTGTAGCAGATAATAGGATTGATGGTGGGGAGGGCTGAGCTGCAGGGATGTGAGGTGCGAGCTGTCGTCCCACTCCATCGCTGTCTGGGGAGCGCTTATAGGATCAAATATGAATTGGAGCAGGAGAGAAGGTGTGTGTGTGTGTGTGTGTGTGTGTGTGTGTATATATACACACCAAATTTAACATCACCACAAGGGCCGGCGCCTATGTCAGCATGATGGAACATGGTAATTGGCCACACATTGGCCAGAGTGCTCTGACTTTGGCTGCCAGGTGGTGCATGTCCACTTAGGGAATTCATAGGGCTTACACTAATTTGCTAACCTAGTGTTCCGTCAGGCAAGAGAGGGCGATAAAGCACAGGCAGGGCAGCACCACCGGCTCTGATTTGTTGATTTAAGTTGAAACACCACCACCACACTGCAGGCCCGCTGTGTGATGCACAACCATAGAATTGCCCCTTGTGGGATTAATAAAGTTGTTGTTTAATTGATTGAACCATCGACTTGATTGGTTTGTCCAGATGACATGATCCTTTGAAACATCACCCTGGATGGCTTGTTAATGTTGCATGCTAGCAGTGTTAGCGCTTTAAGCAGTGATCTGTAGTGAGATCTGTTAGATCCTGTTAATGCACGATAAATGAGGAAAATAAGCAGCTCATAACTTGTAATGTCCGCACCAAAGCAAACGGTTATGAAAACCATCATGTCGTCCCCAAAATATGATTTAAGAATGCCTGATCCGAGGTTAGTTTGTTAGCTGAGCCAGTACAGACTCGAAAATAGGGGCGTGTTGATGATGTAGGTGGAATCAGCGGTGCGAACATGGCGCCACTGAGACTCCAGGTCTCCATAGAAAACCTCTTATGCAGCGTTTGTCCAGTGTATATATACGCTGTATATTCACGGTTTTAGAGTATCCCAGAATCCTTTTCACACGCTGGGGAAGGAGGCTTGATAATGGCTCAGCTTAATGCTAACTTTAACATTGAAAATGCCATAGACATGCTAACGTGTTAGCATCTGTCCCATTTTTAAGTTAAAAAATACATCTGTCAACTGTTTCCGAAGACCATAACAGGTTGGTTTAACATTAAAAAAGTAAATATTACTCAGACATATGCTCTTTAGGGTTTTAGTGGGGAAAAATAAGATAAAGTGAAATAAAACAAAGACCCAACGAAGCAAGATTGAAGCACTGCTTCATTGGTTCAAAGCAAAGCCGCGCTGCAGAAACGGTTGATTATAGAGACCCGCTGCAGGGTCTATAATCAATGTAGAGAAATGATCATTTTCCTGACAAACACCCCCAAAAACAAGGGCCACTCTGAAGGACCAATAAGGGAATCATTAAGCAAAAAGGCTATTTCTTAAGGATACACAAAAAAGAACCGGTTCCCGACACGCAACCCGAACAGCAACACGCTTTCTTTTTTTATAAAATCCATATTAAAGATTCACGATTATCTTAAACACCTAAATGCGTATTTTGGTTGAACTCACCTCCATAACAATGCAAAGTTGCAAACAAGTTGCTTGTCCACTCCACCACCTGCAAACGCTTGTTTACACTGACAGTGAAATCTCGGCCTCCCCAGCGAGAACGTGATTACGCGTGAGATTTGACACCGTAAAGGCGTCTTTATACACGGGACAAACGGTACTGTGGAAAATCAGTGCAGTATTGTGGAAAATGTACTAATAGCCAGATTCGTTTTTTTTTTTTTTTTTTTTGCTCAGCCCTAATATGCAGCCTTGAAACACTGCTAGAATGCAGGTTTTTTTACCGTAAATTCAAGACAAACATAATCTCACCAACCAGTCCAACTCAGTTTTGGTCCCCAGCCTGGACAAGCACAGAGGGTTAGCGCCTGAAAGGGCGTCCAAGCTGTTAAACATTTGCCAAAACCATAAATGGCTTTAATGGCTACACTTCTGGATTTATGTATTCATAAACATTGCACACACGATGCTGTTTTGTGAAACTGAATCACTGAAACTGTGATCACATGCACAAGCCTGGTTATTTGCTCCCCAAATTTTCCATATATGGGCCTAGATGTGGCCTCAATCAGCTGTTTGTATATGCATATCTGTGCCTGCTCCACCTTTCTCAAAGTGGAGAAAAAATATGCAGGGGTGCAATTATGCAAAATCAATGGCTGTCCTCCAACAGTAGCACAGCAGGCGATCGTCACGCACAGTTTCTGCACTTTATAGTCGTAATTGCCATTAATGAAATCAGTGTTTCTTGAACTCTGCATGCTTTCTGTTTCTCTTCTGTGCACTCAAAAATTGTGATTCTGCCGGGGTAATAAGACCAAATTAGGAATACGTTCCTGGCTTTGGCTGGCAAAGGATAATTCCAATGTAGGCCTCCTCATGCCTTTGGCATTTGCTGTAGCTTTAATTAATGGAAAAATGTAGACAATATTTGGTGTATCGTACATACAGAGAAAAACAGAATAAAAATAGAACACAGACACCTTATGAGTATGAAGTGTGCCACCGTGGGGAGCTGTCCACCGTTATCAAATTGGTCTTGAAGTGCTCCCACACAATGTAAATCAATGAAAAACAGCCACTCAACAACAAAGCATGACAGATTTATCAAAGTGAAATTGTCAAAATAATAAAAAAATTAATAGTACTCCAAATGCATTTAATAAAAAAGTAGATTTTCTTACCTTGAAATTTAGGGACAGTGTGTCCTTGGGCAGCTTTTAGCTGGAGTCACTGACCCGCGCTGCACGCAGTACATATTAATACTTAAGTCTGTCTGCAATTTGTACATCAGTCTGCCATAGAAAAAAAAGCATCCTGGGCTTCTGAAATTTAATCCTCTTCAGCCCAGGCAAAATTCTAATCTTTTTTTTTTTTTTTTTGCACATTTTACAAACTTCATGTCTTGACAGTAGTAAGGCTCTCATTTTGACTTAAATGGGAATTGGTCAGTAATTCATGCAGATACAGTTTGTCCACAGTAGGTTCTGTGATGAATGATATGTGCACAACTTAATCATCGGTCTTATCAGACGGTTTCACCGTGCAGCAAAGTACAGAAGAGTTGGAGAGGATTAACCTTTTACATTCCAACACTCACTAAATAGACAAACATGAAGGATTTGTTGTGCATTGCAAACAATCTTTGTCAGCATCTGGGACACAGGTATGATCCTTACAGGCTAGAAGAAATTATTTGGGGAGGTGGTTAAAGTGCTGGGCTTGAGACCAGAGGAACTTCAGTTCAAATCCCAACCTGAACAGAAAATCACTAAGGGCCCTTGAGCAAGGTCCTTAATCCCCTAGTTGCTCCCAGTGTGTAGTGAGTACCTTGTATGACAGCAGCCTCATTCAGGGTGAATGTGACGCATTAGTTGTAAAGTGCTTTGAGCATCTGATGCAGATGGAAAAGTGCTTAAATGCAGTCCATTTACCATTTATTTGTTGTCCCAACCTGGAAAGAAAAAGATGATGGCATGGATTGCAATATCAATGTTATTACTCTACTCCTTGTGCAATGAAAGGTGCTGGCAACGATTAAAGGATTCAGTTACAGTTAACTTGCTGCTGTGCAACTGGAACAGTCTGGCTTGACACCCAATACAAGAAGTCAGCCATTGACAGTGGTGATTTTCAGCCCATGTTTATTTCTACAAAGTGTTTGATTCAGTCAGCTAGGCTACTCTTGGGAACATCTGGTGTTTAGCGATGCTGATGTCTTTGCTGGAGAACAGAGTCTTTGGGGTTCTGGTACTTCCTGGCTCACTGTAAGTCTTGGATATTAACTTTAAACTGTATATACTGGACAAACCCTGCGTGACATCACTCATAGGTTTTCTATAGAGACATAGATCATCAGATATTTCCTTGCATCACCATGTTGACAGCAGCAGTGCCAACTTTGTCCACATGACATTAATCCCACTGCTAATATATTGGGCAAGGGTGAGCAAAAGTCTGCCAGGAAGCAAATCACCTCAACAGATGGTTTTATTGATGATTTCCTCAACTCAGGTCCAGATCATCTGTTGAATCACCTGCTCAGATGATGGGTGGTGAGGAAACCCTGCATCATTGACTCTGGGGAAAGTTCCAGTGGCTGTAGAGAAAGATCTGCTGAGAGAGACTACAGACCGGGATTGTAGCAGGTTCACGTAAGACCAACAGACCACTCATGAGCTTGGATAGTGTCTATGGTGGTATTAATCTGGTGTATCTCGGTTTGTTTCCCTTGTAGTTGTCATTTGTTGACCTAGTGTGGGCTGCTGAGGCTGGTTGGTGAGCTGAGATGACAATTCTCTTGTTCCCACTGCCTGCAAGGTGTATTTTAAGATTCTAAAACATGAAGTAATATTTCACCCTTCTAACTTCAACCTATGATGACCTTGAAAAGTTGAACTTTTTTAGAATAGCTATTTTGAGGAAATTATTAAAAACTAATATGCCATATATCAGCTTTCTATTGGTCACATGACCTTTTACCTTTGGTGAACTTAATAGGTAATAAATAATTCATGACTTTTGCTGTTTATTGCCAAGGCCACACAGGACTAAATGCAGCATTATGGTATTGCTAAATCACAAGAAATTGATTTGGAGCAATCTGGGTGTTGCACTCCAAGTGTCCATTCTAGTTTACTTTTGTTGTTAGTGGCACTTAATTTAGAATGGCTGCTGTGTTAGTAACACTTATTGCAGATATTTAAGCTTGGCACAAATAAAGTGGTTTTTTTTTTCCGCTCCTCTTTGATGGTTGAGTTCAATTAAATCTGGCTTTCCAAATTTTAGATGGCCAGAATCATTCATTCCACTTTGAAATCACTTGGCAGATCCCTAAGCAGCCTCCAATCAGAAAGCTGTGTCCACTTGGAAAGGGTGTATGTAAGAGGTTTTTACTGGACTCCAGCAGGCTGGTGGGTGTACAGCACCCTCAGCTGAGCCAGAACAGCAAACGTTGGCTCATCAGCACAACTCCAGCAGGGAAGTGGAATATTAATAACCCCAGATTCCTGCCATTCGGCAGCAATCAGAGTTCATGTTTGAGACTATTTAGCAGCTTATTTAGTGTTCACATTATGGCTATTAAGATCATAATCATTTTAAGAGAATATAACAAACTGATTGCTTACTGTGGGTTATTTTTGTCAGGAGTGTGGCATGAACACTAGAATTGTGATATCTATCTTTGGGGTAAACATCATTGGTTTACAGTTGAGTAGTTGAACTCTAAGGAAACAATACAGTTTTGTAAATTTGTCTCTGCACACAACCACAATGTGATGATACACTCATGTTCTTATAGTGCAGACTTACAGATGTACTTAAATAAGAATTTAACAAAAATACTGCATTAACCATTTGAGAAATATGGCCAATGCAATGTTTGTTTTAGAGTCAGGGTACACATGAACATTTCTGAGTCATTGAACATGTGTTGGACTTCATTTACATCAATTATTAAGATATACAGTCTGTATTGTATAGTAAATCTGTTCATTGTAGGCAGTACTTAAATCATGACGACACTAGTGATGGAAGCCAGCAAGATATCCACAAAACTCTGAAGTGGCTGTGATGAGAGAAACTGCATTGTGGAACATTTGTCTGTTGCACTGCTGGTCACTGTTTCATGGTGGAGTGGCACCAAGAAGCATTTTCTTTCAAGAAAATTGGTCAAATGTAGGCTAAACACTGCATGTGCCTTCTGACAAACTGCAGCTGAAATTTCATGTCTTACAGTTGTATGTAAAAGTTTGGACACCCCTGATGATTTCCATGATTTTCCTTTATAAATCTTTGGTTGTTTGGATCAGCAATTTCAGTTAAATGTATCATATAGCAGACAAACACAGTGGTATTTGAGAAGTGAAATGAAGTTTATAGGATTTACAGAAAGTGCAATAATTCTTTAAACAAAATTAGGCAGGTGCACAAATTTGGGCACCCCAACAGAAAAAAATACATCAATATTTAGTAGATCCTCCTTTTGCAGAAATAACAGCCTCTGAATACTTCCTATAGCTTCCAATGAGAGTCTGAATTGTGGTTGAAGGTATTTGGACCATTCTTCTTTACAAAACATCTCAGGTTTGTTGGTTTCCGAGCATGGACAGCCCGCTTAAAATCACACCATAGGTTATCAATAATATTCAGGTCAACTTCAACTTTGTCACTGATTCTTGAACATTGCTCTCAAGAATCTGCTGATATTGACTAGAATCCATGTGACCCTTAACTTTAACAAGATTCCCAGTACCTGCACTGGCCACACATCCACACATCATGATGGAACCACCTCCAAATTTTACTTTAGGTAGAAAGCAACCCAGTAAGCAGTTACACACTCCAAGTCATAAATATATATTAATCAATCACCTGAGCCAAGATTAGATTACATTTGTAAGGCACTTCTTCTCGCCACACATAAGACATTTTGGCAGAGGATAACAAGTGATGAAATGTTCAGTTGTTATTTTGGCCCATTCTTCTTGTAAACAGTTTTCATTTCAAAATTCTCCACACACTACTGGGGACAGATCAAGACTGCCTTGTTGTGTTGAAAATGCATGGGCATCCCTGGAAAAGATACTGTCTTGAAGGCAAATCTCAATGTAATTTTCTGCATTAATGCTGTAAAAGATGGCACCCACCGTGGCAGACGTTCTATTCTCCCGACACGATGCTTCTTTTTTATTTATTTTTGCCTTATTGTTAATGTTGAATGCACAGTACACCTATAGATTGTAAGCTGCAGTAGGGAGGCACTTTTAAACATCGGCAAGGATTATCACAAACTTTCATTTCGCCTCTTGGACTTCGATTTTCTTTCTACGTCGGGAAGATGTAGCAGCCCCGGCCTTTGGTGAGCTGAGCAGCTGGCAAGCAAAGTGGCAGAGAAGGAATTGAGACAAGAGGGGTGGGCTGCATGCTAGGCTAAAAACTAGGACTACCAGGGCACTGCTACCTAGCCTGGTGCTGGCTAATGTCTGCTCCCTTGAAAATAAGATGGACGAGCTGAGAACAAGGATTACAACTCAACATGAGATCGGAGAGTGTTCTGTTCTTGCTTTCATGGAAACCCAGCTGACGGATGATATACCAGACTCTGCAATTCATCTTAAGATGCACACTGTTTACCGAGGTGGCAGACATTAGTATCTGGCAAACACAGAGGTGGCAGCGTCTGTGTTTATGTAAACAAACGGTGGTGCTCAGATGTGCAGACTGTAGAAAAACACTGTTCACCGGACATTGAACTGTTGATGGTGAAGTGCAGACCTTTCTACCTGCCTCGTGAGTTTAGTGCTGTGTTAATTACAGCTGTTTACATACCACCATGAGCTAACACCGCTAGAGCACTAGGCCAGCTGCATGATGCCATAAGCAAACAAGAGACAAAACACCCAGATGCTGCATTTATCATAGCTGGGGATTTTAACCACTGCAACCTCAGGGCTGTTCTCTCCAAGTATTATCAGCATGTAAGCTTTCCAACGAGGGGAAATAACATCCTGGACCAAGTCTACAGCAGCGTGAAAGTGCCTGTTTGGCTGCTGCAAGGCCACATTTTGTAAAGACTGACCATATCTTCATGTTCTTGTATCCAGCCTGAAGACAACTTCTCAAGCAAGTTCCCCTAGTAAGTAAAGCTGTTAAAGTGTGGAATGATGAAACTGAACTAGTGCTTCTGGACTGCTTTGGCTGTGCAAATTGGGATGTGTTTAGAACTGCAGCTCTGAGAGAGGATGGTACTGTAGATTTGGACGAATATGCCTCTGCAGTTGTCGGCTACACTAGCACATGCATAGAGACTGTTATTCCCCCAAAGCACTGCAGAAAATAACTCATCCAAAAACCCTGGGTAAACTGTGATGTAAGGGCCAAGCTACGTGCACTCTCGGCTGCATTTGTCTTAGGCATTGCTGAGGACTATAAAAAGACCAGATATGACCTGAGCAGAGGCATCAGAGAGGCCAAGAGACAATATAGACTGAAGGTGCAGGGCTACTACTCTACCTCTGACCCTTGACGCATGTGGGAAGGACTCAAACACATCACAGACTTCCGGCAGAGGAGCAGCACAGTAACATCCAGCTAAGCCAGACTGCCAGATGAGCTGAACGAGTTCTACCCTTGCTTTGAAGCCCAAACATACTGTTCGGCACGGAAGAATGTTGGGCAAGAACATTATACAGGACTCATCATGCATGGTGACATCAACAGATGTGGCAGGGTTCTGAGCAAAGCAAAACATCCATAGAAGGCAGCTGGCCCAGATAACATCACTGGCCACGCACTCAGGGTTTGCTCACCAGATTCCGCTGATGTGTTTGCTGACTTATTCAATCTGTCCCTTGCACAAGCCTCATTACCCAGCTGTTTTAAGTCCACCACCATAGTCCACCACCAAGAGATGCACAGCCACCTGCTTAAATAACTATCATCCCATAGCACACTCCAATCAGTGTGTTTTGAAAGGATAGTCATGACTCACATTAAAACGACCATCCCAGACACTGTGGACCCCCTACACTTTGCACTGATGACGCAGTAAAAACCATTATCCACACAGCCTTCATGCACTTTGTGGGCAGGGACATATATGTTAGAATGCTGTTCATCGACTCCAGGTCACCCCCTGCAAACTCACAGATAAGCTCCTCACACTCGGACTGACAGCCTCTCTCTGTAACTTGATGCTGAATTTTCTAACAGGCAGGCCCCAGTCAGTTAAATTTCACAACTGCAAGCATAAGAACTGTGAGCAGGGGGACACCCCAGGGCTGTGTGCCGAGCCCCCTGCTCTACACACTCTTCACACATGACTCTGTAGTCTCCCAAAACAACACCAGCATCATTAAATTTGCAGATGACACTACAGTCATCAGACTGATCACTGGTGGGGTTGAGACAGCATACAGAAGAGAGGTGGCGAATCTGGTAGCCTGGTGTCGGGACAATAATCTTTACATCTATGCAGACAGGACCACAGATATGATTATTGATCCAAGGAGGAATGGGAAGCTGACCACACCATTAAACATTGATAAGACAGAGGTGGAGAGGGTGAAAACCTACAAATTCCTCTGCACTCACGTCAGTGATGATCTGACCTGGTCTTACAACACCCAACAGATCGTCAAGAAGTCCCAACAGACTGTACTTTCTGACAAAACTGAGAAAATTTGGTATGTCACACAAAATTCTCAGCAACTTCTACAAGTGTACAGTTGAGTGTCCTCACCACTGCCATCACAGTCTGGTATAGTAATTACACAGTCCAAGACAGGAAGGCTCTCCAGTGTGTGATTAAGACCTCACAGTACATCACTGGGGCAGCCTTCCTCACTGCAGGACATTTACCAAACCAGAGTCCTACGTAGGACACACAACCTCATTAGGGACCACACACACCCACACCCAACAACACAAATTTTCTAGGGAGAATGAACAGAGTAAGAATTTCATTGTGTGGTATAACTGACTATTCTTACTGTGCACATGATAATAAAAAGTCTTAAATCAGAGAAGTGAAACTTACCTTTGCCAAGGGCACTGACCCAATACCACAAAACACACACAAAAACAATCAAGTTTATCAGTTTGAACATTAAATATCTTGTCTTTGTGGTGTATTCAATTGAATATAGGTTGAAAAGGATTTCCAGATCATTATATCCTGTTTTTATTTACATTTTACACAATGTCCCAACTTCATTGGAATTGGGGTTGTAAATAAAGTCTCTTAATCTGATCTGTTGCGTAGATTCTTCGTCACAGCTGAAAACTGTTATCTACATGACGCCCTTGTTTTGGAAGATGACATCTGGAAATGCATTAATTCCTTATTGTGGAAATTACTTGTGAATAAATTAAGGTTTTTTTTAAAGAAGTCCCTCAGTGTACATCTGCTCTGAGTGCATTCCTCAGCCTGAGCTGGAGGCACTTTGTCCCACCAACAACAAGAAATAAAAAAAAACTTAGGATAAATTACAATGTTGACAACACCAACAACATATCATTCATTATGTGCCTTTTTATTTTATTTACAAAATGAACATATATATATATGCAGAACATAATGCCAGGGTTACAACACACACACAAAAAAGAAATGACTGCAAACATGAGTGACAAAACACACCTCAAAGTCACTGGTTGCCCTGAAATTTATCAAAAATATAGTTTGTTTTGATTGCCTTTTTATTAAGTTCTTTAGTTGTGGTGTTGTGCTGTAAAAGATATTGACAGAAGTGTTCAAAGTTTGGTTTGGAGGCTGTCCATCTCATTTTATGAATATGACATTTTCCCAAGAGCAGTAGAAGCTGGATGAAGTAAATGACGTCCTTGTTCATGTCCTCACACGTTATGAGCCACTAAAGTACCAGAGGCAGGGCTATGACATCATCCTCTCAGAATACTTCTCCACAGTAAGACTCACATCTGGTGTTTTCAGATTTATGTGACTAGATAAATATTTCACTCATACAGGAAAACAAACACAACTGATTATTTTACACAAAACAAGGGTAATCATATTTAACCTTTGTCCTAATTTTTCACACACACACAAACATGATGTTCTATGACCTCATGTCTTCAAACGTGATGCCGTTGTACTGTAGCGAGTGTAGTCATTTTTTTCTTGCCAAAATATCGTATATGCTGGCATATACGAGCATACGTCTAATAAATTAATGCAGCTGTCACACCTTGACGATTTAAACAGTGTATACTGACAGCCCCATTTCCACTGAGTGGTTCGGCTCAGGTTACTTTCGAGAGTTATTATCTATCCGGGTCGTTGCCATCCAGTGCTGAGACCTAGGCATGAATATTTTTAACAATTGCAGGCCACAGCTATATTATAGAAGTCGAGTATGTTCCAGCTTCCCTGCTATGAAATATAAACCTTGATGTCCCAAACTGTCACAAAGCCCAAATGTGTCACTGGGCCTGTGGTATGCCCCTGTTACTAACGTTCAAACTGACACTGACATTCCAGACTCGAGCCAGCAGCCTCAGCATTTGCTCATCATTTTAATTGCGTGGGATTAGAGCCGTTTGTCACATCAGAAACACCAGCGGCGAACATTCTGTGGTCTAGATGCTGAACTGTCTGGCATCCACAAACAAGAACACTCAGTCTGGCACCTATAATTTATTTCAGAGTTAATAATGGGCAAGTCCAGGGTTCACCCCTCATTTCATCAGCCTCTGTGGAAAGGTGTTGACCCACAGTTTTTAGCAGGTACAAGGTGATTCAGTTGAATTGCCATTTGTATTGCAGTGACAAAAAAAAAAAAAAAATGCAAGAAGCAGTCACGGTCTGCAACAACTGGCAGCCTTTACTTGTTTGACACTTTCTTACATAATCAGTTACAGTTTGACTGTGAACCAGGTACAACTGACTCGGATCAAAGGTTTCATAGAGTTTAGATGTCAGGAAATCCACTTTTAGAAAATACAAATGGAGCATGGTATGGTTTCCCTTTTGAGACTACAAAACTGCAATCAGAGGGCAACTCTGCATCTTTATGTGCTGTTGCATTTGACTAAAATATCCCAGAATCCTGAAAACAAGCTATGCAATTGTATTTTTAGTGAGTGTTCAATCTTGCGTTTTTTGGGAACAGGCATGTGCGTGCTGTGAGAAATGAATAAAAAAAACCCATCCACCTCTTCTTAGTGCCATTCTTCAGTCGGCCCGTTAAATCTAAAGCACTGTTAGCTCTTGAATCAACACACTAGATGTTTTCATGCAAAATATCAGAATCCCGTGAGCTTATTCAGGATGCGACACTGTGGCAGTTCTCAAATATTTGAAATGTCAGCATTTTTATTGTTCTGTTTGTGAAAATTTGAAACATAAACACATGTACATGAATCCTCAAATATACAGAACAATTAAGATACAAGTATAAATGGTTGTTAACCAATAACTAAGTAAAGTTAAACACATTGTCAAATGCAAAAAAATAAATAAATAAAATAAATAAAAGATGATAATAACAGGGCTCTGAGCCAGAATTTTTTTTCCTAAGTGGTTTGTTCTTAACAGAAATGGAATTTTAATGTTTCCAGTTTTGGGTTCCAAATTGACATTCCTGAACTGATTAGAACAAAAAAATTATTGTTCCCAAACAGGTTAATAACACTTCATGTCAGCTGTGAGACACTGAAAACACTGTATATGCCAGACCTGTATGTGGCGCCGTAACACTCCCATGAAAAATGGAGAAAACAATTCAGCATTTTGCGGCAGATGGCAGTAGCAGGTCACTGAGTAAAGTAAAGCCTTTTAAGAGAAAGAGGGCCCACTCTGATTTCAATTAAATCTTTTCAATTTATTGAATTTACAGAACACCAAATCACAACAGCATCGCCTTAAGGTGCTTCACAGGAAACAACTCGACACTGAAAAACCAAAACAAATCAAATCAAAGGATCAAAGAGCAAGAACAAAAGATTCAAAACATAATAAAGTTAAAAAGGTAAAAAAAAATGAGATAATAAAATGTATAATAAACTGTTAATCATATAAAATGGAAAACAAATACATCTTCAGTTGGGACTTAAGTCTCAACAACTGATCATCTGAAATAGCCTTATTGTGTATTTAAAGTGAAGCAGTGTGTCATTTTAAAAGACACTGTGCTGTGTTGCTCTCAGCCTCACAGACCAAAATAATGGCCCGAGCACTGAGCAGCAGCTAAAGCTCCAGTCCTCACATGATCATTCATACAGTTCCAACAGTTTAAAATATTACAGCCATTCACACACTGAGTGAAGTTTTAATGTGACTTGTTGCATTATTTCAGTCTGATTCCCTTGTTTTGGAAGACGTCTAGAAAATATTTTAATTTTTTCATGGAAATTTCTGAAGAAACACAGTGATTTTAAAGAACAGTGCTCCATTCAAACATCCACTGTCTCGTAAACACACTTCAGAAAAAAGAAGAAAAAAGCAAAAAAGCACAAATTGCCAATAAATGCAGTGTCTTTAAAGAAGTCCTGTAATGTTTGTCTGCTGTGTGTTTCTCTAGGTTAAAAACACAGAACATGGCACTTTATTCCAACAACAATAACCAAAAGAAGTGAACCTCACCGGGTGATTATAAATAGAAACCTTTTCAATAACAAAATAAATACCTTAACCAGGTATGAATTTTTTTTTTTTTTTTTTTAATAATCTGTTCCGGAACATAAAAATCTAATATTTCTGGTTACATTCTTGTTCCTAGGAAAATACCGAAATTTTCTGGTTTTCGTTCCACAAACCGGTTCAAAGCCTTGAATAATAATAGTGTACTTATATGAATCTGATACGACTACTGTGCTACAAGCTGTGGAACATAAATGATATTTAGCCAGGTGGCAAAGAGCGTCTGTGTACAACAAAAGGTCACTTCAACATCAGCATAGCTTAACCCTCTGAAGTTCAAGAGCATTTCCTTGATTTCACCATACTTTCAATATTTCCTCCTTTAAGGTACTTTCTTTTAGCATAATACCCATGTGTTGCACATCAAAATGGTCAGAACAATCTCAGCTTTCTGAATGTGAGACAAACACTCACAGGCCACTTTATTAGTTGCAACTTGCTAGTATTGGGTTGGATCCTGTTTTGCCCTCAGAACTGCCTTAATTCTTCATTGCATAGATTCAACAGGGTGTTGGAAACATTCCTCAGAGATGTTGGTCCATATTGGGATGATGGCATCACGCAGCTTCCCATTCAACCAGTCTACCCATGCACTTTTTCCACATTTTATGGTACAGCCTTATTCCAAAATGGATGAAATTCATTTTTTTCCTCAAAATTCTACACACAATATGGTTACCCCATAATGACTATGTGAAAAAGTTTTTTGGGGGAGAAATTTCTTAAATAAAAAAAAACAAAAACCTAAGAAATCACATGTACGTAAGTATGCCATGAAGCTCAAAATTGAGCTCAGGTGCATCCTGTTCCCACTGATCATCTTTGAGATGTTTCGACAGCTTAATTGGAGTCCACCTGGGGTAAATTTAGTTGATTTGATATGATTTGGAAAGGGACACACCTTTCTACATATAAGGTCCCACAGTTGACAGTGCATGTCAGCACAAACACAGCATGAAGTCGAAGGAATTGTCTGTAGACCTCTGAGACAGAATTCTCTATAAGCACAAATCTGGGGAAGGGTACAGAAACATTTCTGCTGCTTTGAAAGTCCCACAGTGGAGCACAGTGGCCTCCATCATCCGTAAATGGAAGAAGTTCAGATCCACCAGGACTCTAACTAAAGCTGGCCACCCGTCTAAACTGAGCAATCAGGGGAGAAGGACCTTAGCCAGGGAGGTGACCAAGAACCCGATGGTCACTCTATCAGAGCTCCAGCATTCCTCTGTGGAAAGAGGATAACCTTCCAGAAGGACAACCAGCTCTGCAGCAATCCACCAATCAGGAATGTATGGTTGAGTTGCCAGACGGAAGACACTCCTAAGGAAAAGGCACATGGCAGCCCACCTGGAGATTGCCAAAAGGCACCTGAAGCACACTCAGACCATGAGAAACAAAATTCACTGGTCTGATGAGACAAAGGTTGAACTCTCTGGGGTAAATGCCAGGCGTCATGTTTGGAGGAAAGCAGGTAGCATCCCTACAGTGAAGCATGGTGGTGGCAGCATCAAGCTGTGGGGATGCTTTTCAGGAACAGGGAGACTGGTCAGGATTGAGGGAAAGATGAATGCAGCAATGTACAGAGACATGCAGGATGAAAACATGTTCCAGAGCGCTCTTGACCTCAGACTGGGCGATGGTTCATCTTTCAGCAGGACAATGACCGTAAGCACACAGCCTATCAAAGGAGTGGCTTCAGGACAACTCTGTGAATGTCTTTGAGTGGCCCAGCCTGAATCCAGACCTGAATCCGATTGAACATCTCTGGAGAGATCTGAAAATAGCTGTCCACAGATTGGTGCACCAAGCTTGTAGCATCATATTCAAGAAGACTTTAGGCTGTAATTGCTTCCAAAGATACATCAACAAAGTATTGAGTAAATATGTATATGTGATTTCTTAGCTTTTTATTTTTAATAAATGTGGAAAAATCTCAAAAACTTTTTTCATGTTGTCATTATGGAGTGTTATGAGTAGAATTTTGATGGTAATAACTGCATTTTGGAAGAAGGCTGTAACATAACAAAATGTGGAAAAAAGCCGAGCACTGTGAATACATTCCGGATGCACTTTATTTGTCTGGGACACTGTGCAAGCAATAATTTGGCTCTAAAGCTGAAAATATGCAATGTTTATAGAAAACTGCTTTGGTGTTATAAATGAATTCTCCCTGGTTTCACTGTGGGTCTGATCTGAGATCTGACATGGATTTGCATGTTGATTTGGCACAAGTGTTTTACTCCAGATGCCCTTTCTGATGCAATTCTACATTACATGAAGAATAGACACCGTTCAGTGCAGCAACTCCACCTGCTGGGACCTACATGGCAGAGATTTGAAACATTCCAAAACTGCATTTTTGTAAAATATCTCTTACCTGTCTGCTGCTGTTTTCATATAATTCCTTTTTGGATTAATAAAATCCATTTGTGATAAACTAAAAAATGTCCACTGCAGCCTTGGGGGAAAAAAAATACTGCACTATTCCTGAAGAATATAATCCCTCCATGTGTTTGTGTTTCTAAACCTATGAATTGGTACTGTGTCCTGTGTGTGTGTGTGTATATATGTGTGTGTGTGTGTGTATATATGTGTGTGTGTGTGTGTATATATGTGTGTGTGTGTGTGTGTGTGTGTGTGTATGACATTGAATACCCCAATTATGTTTTGATTATTTTACTGATATTTTATTCAGAGATATTTTAAAACATTAGAAAAAAGGTTTTTTTTACCATTCATTTTTATCATTGAAGATCAAAATTCTGGGTGTGGGACAAGCACAAAACGGCAATATTTGCATATAATGATGCTGAAAAAAGGTGAAAAAGTCATCATAGACTACTAGAACAAATGTCTTAAAACACTTTCATTGTAAAGATAACTATAAAAGTGCGAAATTTCCCCTTTTTCTGTTTTTCATACAATATGATCAAAGGACATAAGTGCCCGTAGTCTAAGAATCACCCATTCACCATTTGACAGCAGTTAACAGGTTATCTTTAAAATCTCATATCAGCATTCTTTGCACATACAAACTATTACACAAAAAAAATGTTATGGTCTTACCTTTACTTGTAAATGAAGTCCATGTGCCGCTCCTTCTGAACAAACGCATCGACAACTTGTTTGTAGAATTCTTCCTCATCTTCCTTCAGTTTTAAAAGTCTCTCTGTCAGTGGAGATCACTTCCAGGGAAGAAACTTGTGCTTCATCAGTCCTGTTCTGACTGTATGTTTTGAGTCTTTTCTGGCTTTGAAAGCCAGTAGTTGTGTTTGTTGAGAAAATTTTTCAGGTCATAATATCCCATCTAAGTCCAGGAAAGGTAGAAAAAAAGCAGTTTCTTGCTGGGAATCCACACAGCCAGATTTTTCATGTGTCCCACTCCATTTGAAAAGAGCCAGTCTTCTGTTGTCTGAAGCAAACCTTTTAGCTCCAGCGTTGGTCTTCCTTTTAATTATCACCTCCTGCTTGGATTGAAAGTCTAGTTTAGAAAATTATTTTCAGTTTGGATATGTAATCCTCCATTCTGAAAGTAAAATCAATGGACCATAGCTCTTGACTTGCTAACTGTAAATTGCATCTTGTTGTCAACTTATACTGCTGCTAAGGAGTTGCTGCAAGAAGAATCCCTGGGATCACAAGTGCCCCCTAACATGAGGCATGAGAACTGTGTGCCTCACCTGGTGCCTTATTGCAGCTGTTTTCTGATCGCTCAGCACACAAAACACGTTACACTGACATACAGCTGTGTTTGACCATTTTAATAGTAACATACAGTGAGACAGTCTGACTGCACAGCAAGCCAGCAGTGTTTGCACAATCCAAGGTGAGGCTCAGCTGGCTGCTGCCTCACTGCACGTCTTTTCTCAGTATTTTAACGGCAAATGTGAAAATTCAAAGATTTTGAATAAAAAAAAAAATCTAAAACTGGTGAAGTTAAAAGGATAATATGAATATATAAATGGATAAATATAACTATTTAATTTATTTTTTCATTTTACATTTTTCTTTTCATGACTACACTGCTCTGGAAAAAGGGAGTGGATACTAGGGTGGCCCCAAAAGATAATGCGTAGACAATTTGGAAATGCACCATTGATCCCATTTTGTTGCACACTTTAAGATGTGTTTGCAGGAAGAATGTGACAAAATATTTCATTGTTTTGTGTCTGTCTTGATCTGGCCTGTTTGGGCCAGCTGTTCTGACTCTGGACTTTGTTTTTTCCTCTTTCATGTTCTGAGCCTTTTGTCTTTTAGTCATGTATAGTCCCGCTTAGGTTATGTCTGGTCTTGTTTCATGAAAATTCAGTAAGGTATGTTCATGTCAGGTTGTCATGCGTATGTTATCTTTGGTTTTGTTTCTATTTCAATCAATCAATCAATCAATCAATCAATTTTTTTATATAGCGCCAAATCACAACAAACAGTTGCCCCAAGGCAACTGTTTGTT
Source organism: Thalassophryne amazonica (assembly GCF_902500255.1). Lineage (NCBI taxonomy): Eukaryota > Metazoa > Chordata > Actinopteri > Batrachoidiformes > Batrachoididae > Thalassophryne > Thalassophryne amazonica. The sequence continues at coordinate 15,295,860 of NC_047123.1, read as the reverse complement.
GCAACTATTTTGTTTGTTTGCAACTATTTCATCCTCTTTATCTTTGTTCACACCTAGTCACTTTAGACTTAATTTATTCTACTTATCACATTTATTGTATTATGTGTTAGTCACAGGTTTTTGTTATTATTTACCTTCAGTTATCTTGTTTTCTTTACTGCACTATTCTATAGTCACCAGTTGCGTTATTCTCTGTTTGATTTTGCATTGCCACTTTCTCTTTCATACTTTTGCCATTGTTCTGTTGTAGTTTTGTTCAGCCAGTTTGTGATTTTGATCATTAGTTTTTCACTTGTTTGTTTTGCTCATTTCATTTGTGAGTTCAGTTATGCTATAATGTTGGGTTTTGTTTTCAGTTCTCATGTTCATGGTCTGTCCTGGTTATAGTTGCATTGTACGAGGTCTGTTAGAAAAGTATCGGCCCTTTTTATTTTTTTGCAAAAACCTGATGGATTTGAATCACGTGTGCTTGCATGAGCAAACCTTAAACCTTTGTGCGCATGTGTGAACTTTTTCACGCCTGTCGATTGCATCATTTTCTGGTAAGCAGCCTTTGTGTGAGGTGTGTGTCGTGCACTCGGCGTTTTTTCATTCCAAGGAAAAAGACGGAACGACTGGAGCAGCGCTGCATCAAATTTTGCCAGAAACTGGGCGACAGCCAGGTGGAAACCATCTGGATGATTCAGACGATCCTATGGGCATCACACAGATTAAGGAGCGGTACGACCGGTTTAAAGACGTCCGCACAACGGTGGAGAGCGAGCTACGCTCCGGTCAGCCATCAACATGCTGAAATGACCAGATCATTTCCAAAGTGAACGCTGTGGTGATGCGGGACCATCGTGTGACTATCTGAGAAAATGCAGAAGAGGTGGACATCAGCACTTTTTCGGCACATTCCATCGTGACAGAAGATTTGGCCATGAAAAGAGTGGCGGTGAAAATCATGCTGATGCTTCGGCACGAAGCTGCCGACGGCAAAGCAAAAGCGCCTTTGTGTTGAAGTCTCACAGGACATGCTGTGACTATTTCTCGGATAGTCACACGACTGAAAAGTCACCGAAGGCGTCTGAATCATCCGAATGGTTTCCACTTGGCTGTCGCCCATTTTCTGGCAAAATTTGATGCGGCGCTGCTCCAGTCGTGCCGTCTTTTTCCTTGAAGTGAAAATCTGCCGAGCGCGCTGCACACGTCCCACACAAAGGCTGCTTACCAGGAAATCACGTATGCGCACGAAGGTTTAAGGTTGGCTCATGCAAACACACGTGATTCAAATCCATCAGGTTTTTGAAAAAAATAAAAAGGTCTGATACTTTTCTAACAGACCTTGTATTCTGTCCATGGTTACTGTTATTGCCTCATCTTCTTTGATTGCCCCTGCAGCAGCACTTGTGTCTTCCCCTCTCATTGACTATTTCTGCTCTGTTTCCTTCCACTTCCGCTCTTGCACCTGCTCACGTGTCTGTCTCTTTCATCACTCCACTGTTTTCTTGCCTTCACTCTCGCACCATGCATAATCTTTGTTCACTTGTCATGCCCCCTTAAAGAACTTTCACTGACACCTGTGTCTTGTTCACTAATTACCCACCAGTTATTTAAGCCCTCACAGTCTCACAGCTCACTGCTCGATTGTTGAATGATTTCACTTTCCAGCACTCACGTCCTTGCCTTGCTTTGCCTTGTATTCAGCCTGCCGGTATCTGACCTTGTTTTGCCCTCGACCTTGTACTTGTCTTTGCCTCTGATTACCTCAGCCTCGCGTCTGTCTGTACCTTTTCCGTCGCTACTTGACATCCCATGTACCGAATCCCAGCTTGTAATTAAACCTTTTTCTTACACCAGTCTGTTTGTGAGAGTTTTGCATTTGTGTCCTGCTCAGTTTGTGCCATGCCTGACAGTGTCATTGTCAAAACATCATCTTTTGAGAAAGAATGGTACCATTTCAAAGTAGTAAGTGCCTTGAATGTGTTACAGGCCTTAAATCCAGGTATAGATGTAAATGAAAAATACTGTCTGCAGTGAAATAAACATTAAAGTAATTGTGAGGAATGTAAGAATCAATGAATTCCATACAGCCTGCTCCCAGCCGACACTAATTAGAAAAAGTTATCAGTTTTTGAGAAAATTGCCTTTAAGTGCTCAAAATGGCTATCTTCGGCATAAGAATGTTCGCCATTTCCTAACGAATGAATTGGCGAGTAAGATTTTTAGACAGGAACAATGTCAGTAATCCATATTACGCCCTTGCCAAATTAGAAAAAGGACAGTTTTAGAGATATCGCTATAAACGGACGCCGAACATTATGATGGACACAGCGCCACGACATAGGGTTAGCGGCTTATTGCACCCCCCCCCCCCCCCCAAATGGCGTAATGATATTTAGCTGGCGTTACCAATCCATTCACAGTTATCGTGACAGTACAGAAGCCACCTGCCACATTCGATCAGTGGATGAATACGCTGTCCTTTCACGATCCTGCTTTGTCGACGCTCTGAAAAGTTTGCTCAACTTTTGCACAATTCTGTAATGGAAACCCAGCTACAGCTTCCAGGCTGCACTACACGCTTGTACTGAACTTTGTTTTTACACCATTTCAAAATCATAAATAAGCCACAACAATGAAGCAAAACGTTGAATTTGTCTGCTAGTTGCTGAAGAAATATCATCTTTTTGAGCTGACTTCTGCTTGTTGTTCCTCCCCCCCCAAATGTGGTCCGTCTTAAGTACTACACACAAATGAGGCTCCTCCCCTCTGGCACGAGGATCTGATGCACAGGCTGCCTGCAGTATTATGTAACAGCCTTTAGAATGTTAAAATTTTTTCTTTCACAGTACATTCTAAAAAAAGATACTGAATGTTCTCAAAGTGTGCAGCATGCTTCTTTTGTGAGAGCCTCCTAAAATCCATAATTTGCAGTTGAGATCTGGCAGGTGTGGCTTGTATGACTCATGCTGCCATTGCTTCAGATCAAATTGTGCAGCAGCCAAATTTAGATAACACATGCGCATATTGCTTTCAAGTGATCCAGCAAGCCATTTTGTCAAGAACCAAACAGATTTTCTGACTGTTGTTTTCAAAGATACACAAGGAGGTGAAAGTTGATAAACTGATCATAATGTGTCACGTAAGGAATTTGGTTTGGATGCAAGCAGCTTGTGCTCCTGTAATCTCTCTGCAGAATCTTTATTAATATTCTGTTGCTGCAGTGTGTTTTAGGGATAGAAAAGGGAGATGGCCTCTGTTGAATGTCAGACTGTTTTGACAAATCAATGGAATGTGAGAGTCACATTGCTGCTCACGTGTGGTAAAACATGGCCAATGGAAAGTGACAACTGAATGTAAAAATGAGAAGAAATAAGTACAAGAATGCAAGTTTGCTTTAAACCTAATGTTTGCTTTTCCCTGTGTCGAGAACCTGAGTTTCACACAAAATATTCTGCTTCTGTCTCACACAGAACCAGAAGTGAAATTCGTATCTCTGTGTTGTTTGCTCTTGGATCCCCTGTTTTAAAAACTATCTAACTAACTAGTTCATCATTTATTATTGATTGGTTCTCCAGTGATAATTTTGACACAAGTATGCATGTACAGGTGCTCAGCAATTACTCTGGTAGGGAGGCTAAGGTGAGGAGTATCACTAGCATTGTGAGGAAGTGTCGGCTTAAACATTGTGGCCATGTGGCGCATTTCTCTGTGCGTGATCCAGCACATAGATCCTGAGTGTTGAGGTCCCCAGTGGCTGCAGAAGGCCAAGGGGACACCAACAGTTCAACTGACTACAGCGGATAGATGGTTACTTTTCAAGATGTGGTGATGGACCAATTGTTTGCCTGGGTGGTTGCTATCCAGGACCCAAGCCAGGTTCTGTGGTGTTGTGGAGGCAGCAAAATGTGGGACCAGCACACATTTTCAGGCTTGACTTTGTAGATTATAAACCTTCTGGCTTTAACTCTTGAAAACACAACTGCCAGTATTATATTTCCTCAAATCTGGTTGTGGTAATGTGGTTTGATCAGCAGCACAGCTGGTTGTTTTCCAAATGTAGTATTAGAACATAAAAAACAATACTTCAGTGAATGTCATCCAAATTATCAACTGATAAATAATTGATCAAACCAACGCTAAACCAATTAAATGCCATGGTACAAATTAGTGGGGCTGCTTGGCACATGTCTGTATTACTGTTGAAAAATTGTTTAAATTTGGAGTCACATCAATATTTTATGGCTGTTTCCTGGCCCATGCCCTGCCCCGTCCCCAGGGTTCATGAGTAAAATTTCGGAGACAAACCTACCAAAGGCAAAAGCACAACGTCTTTAAATGCCTCAAAACATAATTTTGTGAAGATCTGGTTGATGGTGTGGATGCAGCGGGGATAAACATGTTTGGCAAAGCTATGCAGTTAGCTGAGTGCCCCTCTAGATGGTTTACACGCTCACACTTGTTGTTGAGGTTCATGAGCCGTAGCCTTGTTGTACCTGGCGATGTCATTAGTGCACCATCTGGATTTAAATAATGTGAGCACACAGTGCACAGCGAACTGTTTCACAATGTGAAACATCTCCGCTGGAGGTGTGTGGACATGTGACCGGCCGTGTCAAGAGACGGAAGAAGATATCCTGTGTATGTGAGGCTTAATTTTCAATGGAGCTAAAGGTCCTTTGGTGACATGAGAAGCTTTATTAGCTGATTTCATGCATTATTCACACAGTGTGCTGTGGGGCAGGTTAGGGGATGTTCCTTTAAATCACATATAATTTTGCAGACCTGATTTGGTTGTTTAGATATCGGTCAGACCCATCTGGTCCAAAATTGAACTTCTTTCAGAAAGTTGAAATATGGTCAAAACATGCCGGCAAACATCTTGCATATCTGAAACGGGCTTTTTACATTTAAGTCATAAAACAGAGACAAATGTTTGCTATTCAGAACAAATGTCGAGCCTTTTTTCATGCCCATTTTGGCTGAGTCCATGTGCGAAGATGTTTTTAGGTACCACTTAAGGGAACTAGACAACACTTAAAGTCCACTCTCAGTATACTGTGGCCTACACAAAAAATGTGTGGTGGCCATCCCAGAGTGGCATCTATAGGCAGGTAGGGGTCAATGAAGGATTACACAGGGGTCAACACATAAAGAGCTCCACTCATATCACTCACTCATCTTAAACCACTTACTCAAATTAAGGGTAATTGGGGGCTGGAGCCTATCCCAGCAGTCATAGGGTGTGAGGCGGGGTCGCACCCTGGACAGGATTCCAGTCTTTCGCAGGCTCCAGTCATATTAAAAAGTACACCACATTATTTGTTTGATCATAAAAGTTCCAAAAAGGTATTTTTTGAGATATGACTGAATGTTTCGGAGGGTATTGGCTATAAAAAGCAAAAATGGTCACATACGTCCATTTCAGTTTGTACAGTGATCAATCAATCAATTTCAATCAATTTTATTTATATAGCGCCAAATCACAACAAACAGTTGCCCCAAGGCGCTTTATATTGTAAGGCAAGGCCATACAATAATTACGTAAAAACCCCAACGGTCAAAACGACCCCCTATGAGCAAGCACTTGGCCACAGTGGGAAGGAAAAACTCCCTTTTAACAGGAAGAAACCTCCAGCAGAACCAGGCTCAGGGAGGGGCAGTCTTCTACTGGGACTGGTTGGGGCTGAGGGAGAGAACCAGGAAAAAGACATGCTGTGGAGGGGAGCAGAGATCAATCACTAATGATTAAATGCAGAGTGGTGCATACAGAGCAAAAAGAGAAAGAAACAATCAGTGCATCATGGGAACCCCCCAGCAGGCTAAGTCTATAGCAGCATAACTAAGGGATGGTTCAGGGTCACCTGATCCAGCCCTAACTATAAGCTTTAGCAAAAAGGAAAGTTTTAAGCCCAATCTTAAAAGTAGAGAGGGTGTCTGTCTCCCTGATCTGAATTGGGAGCTGGTTCCAGAGGAGAGGAGCCTGAAAGCTGAAGGCTCTGCCTCCCATTCTACTCTTACAAACCCTAGGAACTACAAGTAAGCCTGCAGTCTGAGAGCGAAGCGCTCTATTGGGGTGATATGGTACTATGAGGTCCCTAAGATGAGATGGGACCTGATTATTCAAAACCTTATAAGTAAGAAGAAGAAATTTAAATTCTATTCTAGAATTAACAGGAAGCCAATGAAGAGAGGCCAATATGGGTGAGATATGCTCTCTCCTTCTAGTCCCTGTTAGTACTCTAGCTGCTGCATTTTGAATTAACTGAAGGCTTTTCAGGGAACGTTTAGGACAACCTGATAAAACTGAATTACAATAGTCCAGCCTAGAGGAAATAAATGCATGAATTAGTTTTTCAGCATCACTCTGAGACAAGACCTTTCTAATTTTAGAGATATTGCGTAAATGCAAAAAAGCAGGCCTACATATTTGTTTAATATGCGCATTGAATGACATATCCTGATCAAAAATGACTCCAAGATTTCTCACAGTATTACTAGAGGTCAGGGTAATGCCATCCAGAGTAAGGATCTGGTTAGACACCATGTTTCTAAGATTTGTGGGGCCAAGTACAATAACTTCAGTTTTATCTGAGTTTAAAAGCAGGAAATTAGAGGTCATCCATGTCTTTATGTCTGTAAGACAATCCTGCAGTTTAGCTAATTTATGTGTGTCCTCTGGCTTCATGGATAGATAAAGCTGGGTATCATCTGCGTAACAATGAAAATTTAAGCAATGCCGTCTAATAATACTGCCTAAGGGAAGCATGTATAAAGTGAATAAAATTGCTCCTAGCACAGAACCTTGTGGAACTCCATAATTAACCTTAGTCTGTGAAGAAGATTCCCCATTTACATGAACAAATTGTAATCTATTAGATAAATATGATTCAAACCACCGCATGCTCTAATCTCTGTAATAAAATTTTAAGTTCAACAGTATCAAAAGCAGCACTGAGGTCTAACAGAACAAGCACAGAGATGAGTCCACTGTCTGAGGCCATAAGATCATTTGTAACCTTCACTAATGCTGTTTCTGTACTATGATGAATTCTAAAACCTGACTGAAACTCTTCAAATAGACCATTCCTCTGCAGATGATCAGTTAGCTGTTTTACAACTACCCTTTCAAGAATTTTTGAGAGAAAAGGAAGGTTGGAGATTGGCCTATAATTAGCTAAGATAGCTGGGTCAAGTGATGGCTTTTAAGTAATGGTTTAATTACTGCCACCTTAAAAGCCTGTGGTACATAGCCAACTAATAAAGATAGATTGATCATATTTAAGATCGAAGCATTAAATAATGATAGGGCTTCCTTGAGCAGCCTGGGCTTTTTTATAGAGCAACAGACTCTTTTTCCAGGCTAAGTGAAGATCTTCTAAATTAGTGAGACGCCATTTCCTCTCCAACTTACGGGTTATCTGCTTTAAGCAGCGAGTTTGTGAGTTATACCATGGAGTCAGGCACTTCTGATTTAAAGCTCTCTTTTTCAGAGGAGCTACAGCATCCAAAGTTGTCTTCAATGAGGATGTAAAACTATTGACGAGATACTCTATCTCACAGAGTTTAGGTAGCTACTCTGCACTGTGTTGGTATATGGCATTAGAGAACATAAAGAAGGAATCATATCCTTAAACCTAGTTACAGCGCTTTCTGAAAGACTTCTAGTGTAATGAAACTTATTCCCCACTGCTGGGTAGTCCATCAGAGTAAATGTAAATGTTAAGAAATGATCAGACAGAAGGGAGTTTTCAGGGAATACTGTTAAGTCTTCAATTTCCATACCATAAGTCAGAACAAGATCTAAGATATGATTAAAGTGGTGGGTGGACTCATTTACATTTTGAGCAAAGCCAATTGAGTCTAATAATAGATTAAATGCAGTGTTGAGGCTGTCATTCTCAGCATCTGTGTGGATGTTAAAATCGCCCACTATAATTATCTTATCTGAGCTAAGCACTAAGTCAAACAAAAGGTCTGAAAATTCAGAGAAACTCACAGTAACGACCAGGAGGACGATAGATAACAACAAATAAAACTGGTTTTTGGGACTTCCAATTTGGATGGACAAGACTAAGAGTCAAGCTTTCAAATGAATTAAAGCTCTGTCTGGGTTTTTGATTAATTAATAAGCTGGAATGGAAGATTGCTGCTAATCCTCCGCCTCGGCCCGTGCTACGAGCATTCTGGCAGTTAGTGTGACTTGGGGGTGTTGACTCATTTAAACTAACATTCATCCTGCTGTAACCAGGTTTCTGTAAGGCAGAATAAATCAATATGTTGATCAATTATTATATCATTTACTAACAGGGACTTAGAAGAGAGAGACCTAATGTTTAATAGACCACATTTAACTGTTTGTCTGTGGTGCAGTTGAAGGTGCTATATTATTTTTTCTTTTTGAATTTTTATGCTTAAATAGATTTTTGGTGGTTATTGGTGGTCTGGGAGCAGGCACCGTCTCTACGGGGATGGGGTAATGAGGGGATGGCAGGGGGAGAGAAGCTGCAGAGAGGTGTGTAAGACTACAACTCTGCTTCCTGGTCCCAACCCTGGATAGTCACGGTTTGGAGGATTTAAGAAAATTGGCCAGATTTCTAGAAATGAGAGCTGCTCCATCCAAAGTGGGATGGATGCCGTCTCTCCTAACAAGACCAGGTTTTCCCCAGAAGCTTTGCCAATTATCTATTATCTATCATTTTTTGGACACCACTCAGACAGCCAGCAATTCAAGGAGAACATGCGGCTAAACATGTCACTCCCGGTCCGATTTGGGAGGGGCCCAGAGAAAACTACAGAGTCCGACATTGTTTTTGCAAAGTTACACACCGATTCAATGTTAATTTTAGTGACCTCCGATTGGCGTAACCGGGTGTCATTACTGCCAACGTGAATTACAATCTTACCAAATTTACGCTTAGCCTTAGCCAGCAGTTTCAAATTTCCTTCAGTGTCGCCTGCTCTGGCCCCCGGAAGACAATTGACTGTGGTTGCTGGTGTCGCTAACTTCACATTTCTCAAAACAGAGTCGCCAATAACCAGAGTTTGATCCTCGGCGGGTGTGTCGCCGAGTGGGGAAAAACGGTTAGAAATGTGAACGGGTTTGCGGTGTACACGGGGCTTCTGTTTAGGGCTACGCTTCCTCCTCACAGTCACCCAGTCGGCCTGCTTTCCCGGCTGCTCGGGATCTGCCAGAGGGAAACTAACGGCGGCTAAGCTACCTTGGTCCGCACCGACTACAGGGCCCTGGCTAGCTGTAGAATTTTCCACGGTGCGGAGCCGAGTCTCCAATTCGCCCAGCCTGGCCTCCAAAGCTACGAATAAGCTACACTTATTACAAGTACCATTACTGCTAAAGGAGGCCGAGGAATAACTAAACATTTCACACCCAGAGCAGAAAAGTGCAGGAGAGACAGGAGAAGCCGCCATGTTAAACCGGCTAAGAGCTAGTAGCTGCGCTAAGCTAGCGGATTCCTAAAAACACACAAAGTGAATAATGTGTAAATAATTTAGAGGTGATTCAGCAGAGGGAGTGCTTTAGTTAAGGCACGTGAAGATTACACTGTGAAACAAATCGTTATCTAGGTAGCTAGATCAATCTAACTGCGCAGATTAAACAGCTAACAGATACAGCAAAACACCGCTGTGCTCCGGAACAGGAAGTGATACAATGATCAAATGTTAAAGTTGGTTCAATTTTTCTCAGAAGTGATACAGAAAAGGAATAGTTTATACCAGCTGTTATGTTTAGTTATGGGGTAACTTGTCATATTTTTGGAGACCAACACAGTCAAAACTATTCCATTTATTAATCCTATTGGCTCAAACAATATGGTCCTATGTGATGAATTTGTCTGGATTAGTCAGAGTGAATGTGTAAGAAAATGACTAGTGAAGGAAGCCATCAAGAGAGCCATGGCAATTCAAAAACTTATTGGCTTCTGTGTCACTGGAGAAACCATGCTGAAAATGACTATAATCCCTAAATGGTAAATGTACTGCATTTGTAATTACAACACTCAAAAGCACATTTTTACTATTTTATTGCAATTCCATTGTGGTACAGTGTTGTACAGAGGCAACATTATAAAACTAGCGTGTTGCCCGTGTTTTCCCACCTACAAAGATTGGAGAGGTCTGTAATTTCTAATGTAGGTACACTTCAACTGTGAGAGACAGAAGCTAAAAATAAGTCAGAAAATCACATTGTATGATTTTGAATAATTTATTTGCATTTTATTGCAAACAAAAATGGCACCCAATTTTTAAATGTTTAAATCACATTCTAAAAGAATCAGTTTTTGCTTTTACCAAAACAAACAAAAAAACCTCACACACAAATTTTTATTTCATGACAAATGAGCCTACACTTCTAATGGAAGAGTGTGTGTGTGTGTGTGTGTGTGTGTGTGTGTGTGTGTGTGTGTGTGTGTGTGTGTGTGTGTGTGTGTAATACACACACTCATCGTCAGCCACTTAGTCCAATTAAAGGGGATAGAGAATCAAAATCATCTTTTTCATGTTTTTGGTGTTAGTTCAGAGTGTCCCCGCTGTGGGGAAAACACACGAAGTGCCAGCAAGTTTCAGAACCTCTGTTTCAAGTAATTCTCCTTTTTTGAATTGCCGCCAGAAAATAGGCCAATCCGTGTTTGAGGGAAACATTGCGTCACATTTTCACCAATAGCCCCCCACACACACACCCACACCCACCCCCTTTCACACACGCCCCTTCGAAATTAATTATTCATAAGGTTGTGCCCACCCACTTGTAACACTCGAAGAGGACCAATGGCGAGCTACAGGTGTGCCTTCCCGGGCTGTTTTAGCGGACTACGTTCTTTACATATTCTTCCCACGGAAAGCAATGTACGCGATCAGTGGCTTTTATTCATTTGTAACCGCATCCCCAGTACATACAACCACTGACTATTTCTTTGCTCGGCGCATTTCACGGAGGACTGTTTCACAAACCTTGCTCAATTTCGAGCTGGCTTCAGTCGGAATTTAATGCTCACTAGAGGGTCAGTTCCGACTTTGCGACAAAATCAACCCCAGCAATCAGTACAGCAGGTAAGTATCACATTTTCTTTTGTTTTAAATTTGTTGCGCTATATTCCTGTTGTAAGAATTGCACGTTAGAATGGCACATTAGCTCTGGTTTGTTCCTCTAAAGGGAATGAGCTAACCCCTTAGCAACAAGCTATTTGCATTATTATGCTGGCAGCAAGTAAGCCTGCAAAGGGCAGCTTGCTTATTTCAATGCATAACCTTTGGAAGTCACAGTAACCGAAGTAAAACAAAACAAATGAAGTTTCGCGGATTTTTTTAGTCCAATTTTGCATTTTTTTTCCGTCCTCATCAAGCAGCCAGTCGCGGGGCCGCGAAGGGAGAGCACGCGCATTGTCTTCTGCGTGTCTGTTTATAAGAACCTTCTCGCCCAGAAGAAAAAAGAGCGCCAACAACTACCAGTGATGCTGGTAACGGCACTGAGCTTTACAAAGACATTTTTATGCTTTTTTTTTTTCTCCGAGCCGCTCTGCATCTGCTGTTAAAAACAGCTGATCCTTAGCGCTTTCTTTTCGGTGAGAGCAAGGGCAGCCAATCAAACAACGGCAACCGATCAGCGCCAACACCTACGTGCATTTCATAATGAGGTTGCCAAATAAGCTCCGAAACGATGTCATTAAGGGTAAACGATGCATTCTAAACCCAGCATAGTAACATAGCTGTTTCAGAGAGCATTTTAGGAAGGTTCTGAGCATTACAGACCCAACCAATTTTTTTTGGGCTACATATTACAGAACAAGGATTAATGCCCCATTCAACCTCTATCACCTTTAAGGGTTGCGGGGGCTGGAGCCAATCCCAGCAGTCATAGAGCGCGAGGTGGGGTACACCCTGGACAGGACACCAGTCTGTCACAGGGCCACAAAAAGACAAACACACACATTCACACCCACTCGCGCAACTACGGACAATTTAAAGATTCCAATCCATCTAACCCGCATGTCTTTGGATGTGGGAGGAAACTGGAGCACCCGGAGGAAACCCACGCAAACACGGGGAGAACATGCAAACTTCACACAGAAAGGCCCCAGGCGGGAATTATATATATATATATATATATATATATCTATATATATATCAATGAATCATACTTTTTTTGGTAGGTTTTACGTGTTTTAACTTGTGCGTAACTCTTTAATGATCAGACGTTTTAGCTAACATGTTTCAGTGCAAAAACTCTGGCTCAAACAGAGTCACATTTTAGACTTTAATCACACAACTCATTTCTGAATTAAAATTGAGAGACTGATAAGCAGATGTTTGACTCACATGCACAGAGCTAGAGTGCGGGGAAAGTCTGCATTTTAATTGTGGTGGACGCACAGAAGTGCACTCATGCAGCACATTATGCGTTATTTATTTTTTAGATCGCACACACTGTTATCGTAATTATGACTGTGATGTGATTAATTGTACGCCCCTTCTTGTGGACATAAAAATTTTGCTTTGGAAGCCTTGGCTTAATTATTTCAATATTGTATTTATTTTTTTGCCCTCGGGTTGAATGCCAGAAGGTGCTGGTTCTACAGGTGCTGTAAGCAATGCTGGTTTAAAAAAAAAAAAATTCTAAAAAGTCAATTCAATTTAACTGGGCTTTTATTGATTTAAATGGACTTTTTCATTTTTATTTATTTCACTCTTCTAAATGAGCCTGTACAAATATCATTAGTTATAATCTGCACTTTTTCATTTTTTTTTTATTTCACTCTTCTAAATGACACTACAGAAATAATGTCATTAGTTATAATCTTTATTGTCATATTTAAACATAAAGTTGAGATACAAACATGTACAAGTACCATTAAATAATGGTACTGGGAAGTACTGATTTCTAAACAAAACGAATCATTTTTTATTTTTTTTAACAGCGATTTAAATCAATTGGCTAATTTAAATCATACCAGCCCTGGTTGTAAGCCCTTCAAGGTTTCCCAGTAACTCCTAATTATGCCAGTCAGAATGTTTAGAAGTCATCCAAGCTGTATGAAGAGGTTTTCATTTTGATGTAGTGAATAACACATCAAATATCATATGTAACCCTTGTGACTATTACTCAAATATTAGTTTATATGGAAATAAAGAACACAATCAGAGGTTAAAGTGGGGCGGAACCATTCAGAATAGCATTCTGGCTCCTTGAATTGGGGGATGGTGTTGTCAGGATAGGACAGTTTTTAGGGCCCGTGGCTGACAGGGGCCATAAAAAAAATTATAACATTGTATATATATTTTTTATAATAAATTAAGCTGTCAATATTAACAGTCTGGGGACACGCTAGTGTGTTTCCTAAAAAAAAAAAAAAAAAAAAAAAAAAGAGAGTCTACAAAAATGAAATGAACTGAGAGAAAAAAGGTGTCAATATGTCATCCAATTTTCTTAAAAAAAAAAAAAAAAAAAAAAAAAAGGTGGGTGAAGACAATGTTGCTATAATGAACCTGTTTGTTGTCGGCACCAGCTTCTTTAGTAAATTATGGGGTTAATACTATTGTCAGCAATGTGTTTGGTCATGGGGGGGGGGGGGGGGGGGGGGGGGGCGCTGTAAGGTTTAAACTTTCCTCCTGTATTGCACCTTGTGATTTGGTGTTGTATAAACAAATTAAATCGAATCCTTTACATTAATCCAGTTGTTAGCAGATTATTTGCTATTGTACACAAACTCACACTCATAGCATCTTACTAGCACCTTTCTCAATAACACACTCACACACAGGCTGTCCTTAATCTCTGTCCTTTGTACTTAATTTCTGGAGGACCTTTTTCCTTCTGGTGACTCTTCGCTAACTGAGATAAATGCACGTGGAGGCCACGCTGCCGGATGATGTAATGAGCTCGGTTCAGTGTTGCTTAGATACTGGTCGCCTGTAGATGAGATACTCAGCCAGCTCTTCAGCGGAACCCTCAGGACAGTTTACATTCTGAGGAATCGAGATGCTAAAAATCTATCACACATATATATCTAAAAGTGTAAAACAGCTTTAAATATATCCCGTGCTTTGGTGGTCCCGTTTCAGGAGGCACGATTCTCACGTATTGTTTCCGCGAAGGTACCCAAGAGAGAAACGTGGAAGACAGAGATGGTGTATATAAAGAGTCTATGAATAGCTGCTGGAACATTTAAATGCTATACAAAGATGAAGTCTAGCAGCTTCTGCCAACAACCCCCCCCCCCCCCCCCCCCCCCCCCCCCCCGGGCACAGATTTAGCACAGATGTCCCAGACCTAGAAATCGAGTTCCAGTAGCCGGCTGACATGCAGGTCAGTATGTTCCTCAGCCGTGTGTGTGTGTGTGTGTGTGTGTGTGTGTGTGTGTGTGTGTGTGTGTGTGTATGTGTGTGGTGGTGGGGTGGTGGGGGTGTTGATGACTAAGCCTTGTCTTAAATAAAAATGTTGCATTGAGCTCATCTTTGTTCTGTTCCTGCTCAACCTACTCACATTCAACCTGATGGTTGCCATGACAAAAAGAGTATTCAGTAATGAAACTTTTGTGCCACCTGACATAGATTTCAAAAGCGACAAGTGATTCATGCAGATACAAATATACAACCCCAAATCAGAAAAACCTGGGACAATAAAAAAAATGCAAATTAAAAAGAAACACCTTGCTTACTTTGCAGACAATATGAACCAAAGATCTTTCATGTTTTGTGAGGTCAACTTATTTCTTGTGTTAAAAAAAAGTTGGGATGTTACTCTGACTAAATCATCACTTCCACACCCAGTTGTCTTGAGACAAGTCTGGAGATGGACACATCAACAGTTCCAAGTCACTGAATATGTCTTGGACTTGAGTGCCATCAATCATAAAAAAATGCAAACAGTATGGCGCTGTATGGTAAATCTGTGTCATGTAGGCATTTCTTAAAAATTGAGTGTCAGTGCTGGAAGGAAAGAAGTGAGGGAAGCCACCAAGACACCTGTGACAGCTCTGTAAGAATTATAAGGTTCTGTGTTCTGGTTCATTCCCATTCACAGCTTCATGCTGGAGTGAAGCAGAGAAGGATTTCGAAACAGGGCAACACATCAAATGTAGGCTTGGGCTTCCCATGTGCCTTCTGACAAATTGCAGCTGAAATTTTACATGCTTTTTTTTAAAAGTAGACGTATTCTCCTCTGTACCACTTCATCATGAAGCTGTATAACTGCTGATGCAACACACAAAAGTTGCTTTATGTGCAGTTTTTCCCAGTTATAGTAGCTTTCAGAATTGCCTGGGCATCTTGGTGGCTTTCCTCACCAACCTCCTTACAGCATGGTCATTCAGTTTTTTCAGAACTGCCTACTTGGTGCAGTGCGTGAGACGATTTTTATTTGGTTGCTTAATAAGTTATAGATGTAATTGTACACTGTGTGTGTGTGTGTGTGTGTGTGTGTGTGTGTGTGTGTGTATATATATATATATATATATATATATGCTGGACAAACTTTTCATGATGTCACTCACAGGTTTCCGGAAAGGTCTGAAGCTGAAATGTGGACTCTGTCACAATCTTGGCAGTACCTGACTCCCACCTTACCCATGAATGAAATATATGTCATAGAACTGTGAAACATTAACTATATTGAGCTGTAAAAATGAGATAAACACTGATTCCCCCCAAGATCCCTTTAACTGAACCATCACTGTGACCAAGGTGACAAAGTGAGAATTTGATGCTTCCAGATGATGACGTGTCTTTTGGTTACTCATTGCTCTTCCATCGTCTTTGCTGTATGAGTTATGACTGGCCGTCAATTTGATACCATCTGCTGCACTGGTGCCAGTGCTGTGCATGAGACTGGCACTGTGGCGGAGGCTGGTTTGGCTGGACCTGTCTGCATGACATGGACTCTCACTGCCACCTGTCCATTGGTTCTGAAGAAACATTATGTGATGAGTCACTGATGCGTTTGCTGCACTCTACTGTTAAATTGGCTGCTAGACTGGTTACAGTCATGTATTTGTGATTTCTAAAAAAAATAATAAAAATAATAATAATTTGAAGCAGATTCTGCCTTATTCAACAGTGGTAAATTGTAGAATGATACCTCATTCACCCATTAACTCACCGTCATTAACATGCTACCATGCCAGGTGCTTAACTGCACACCGCAGGCATTTTGAGGATTAAGGATCTTGCACAAGGGCACCATGGTAAGTTTTCTGCCTGACGGAACTCAAACTGAGGTTGCTTTGGTCACAATTCCAGTAGCATCAGGCACAATAGCTAATGTAGGACATGGCATTCCCTTGCGTGGCTTGTTAGTGGTTAGTTGGTGTCACTGTGCAGTTTTTAATGATAGATTATAAAGGACAGGGAAAACCGACACTGCCGCTGTGAGCTTTTCCAACAGTGATTGACTGATTGATGGAACCAAATTTTGATTGGTTTCAGCAAAACATATTGCAGTGACACTCCTGGGTAGATAGTTAGCTTGCTAACATATGGTTAGTGGTAAGATATCTTGCAAATCACTTCAAAGGTTTTATCTGGTTTCAAAAATGGGTTTTAGATTAGAAAGTGCTTATTTCTTGCTCCCTATAACAAAACATGACACCCACACAAAAAAAGCAAACGTATTAGGTATATACAAAAATACACCTCTCTGGGAGGTGTATTTTTTGCTTTGCATGGTAGAGTTTTAACTTGCACTTTTAGATGTAGCGACGAACTGTGTTAACTGACAATGGTTTCCTGAAGTGTTCCTGAGCCCATGCGGTAAGATCCTTTGCAGAATGATGTCGGTTTTTAATGCAGTGCCGCCTGAGTGATCGAAGGTCACAGGCATTCAGTGTTGGCTTTCGGCCTTGCCGCTTACCTGTAGAAAGTTCCCCAGATGCTCTGAATCTTCTGATTATATTATGGACTGTAGATGATGAAATCCCTAAATTCCTTGCAATTGAACGTTGAGAAACATTGTTCTTAAACTGTTGGACTATTTTTTCATGCATTTGTTCACAAAGTGGTGATCCTCACCCCATTTTTGCTTTTGAATGGCTGAGTCTTTTGGGGATGCTCTTTTTATACCTAATCACGATACTCACCTGTTTCCAGTTAACCTCTTCACCTGTGAAATGTTCCAAATAGGTGTTCTTTGAGCATTCATCAACTTTCCCAGTCTTTTGTTGCCACTGTTCCAACTTTTTTGAAACGTGTTGCAGGCTTCCATTTCAGAATGAGCAAAGTTTTGCACAAAAACAAAAAAGTCTATCAGTTTGAACATGAAATATCTTGTCTTTGTGGTGTATTCAATTGAATATAGGTTGAAGAGGATTTGAAAATCATTGTATTCTGTTTTTATTTACATTTTACACAACATCCCAACTTCATTGGAATTGGGGTTGTATATGTGCGTTATACAGTCCCAGGGTTGTACTGTTGTATGTGTGTTTTCATTTATTTACTGCCTGGGGTTAAAGTTTCACACAATGCAGTGCCCAAAGGCATATTTTGTCTAACAGAAGCAGACACTCTTGTGCTTTTTGTGCCCACGACGCTGCTGTGAACAGAGTGTCTCACGGTGCTGAATTGAACGTGTTATAATTGCATGTTATCCCACTTCCCATCTCCTTTTTTGCCCTCACTGTACCACATCTAACAAAGCAGAAATGCTTTAAAACAATATGTCACTAGTGCAGATCGCTGCAGTCCAGCTTCACTGGTGAGGTCATAGTGCAAGTGTGCTGCCAGTGTCCAGTGTCACTTCCTCTGAGCTATCGAAGTCTCTGTTTATCTCTCTATGGGAGAATAAAGAGGTTGTCCAGCTGACAGCTGAGGTCAGCAGAGTTGTTTTTATGTTGGTGCTGTGACAGGCTGTGCTTCCAGGTCCTCAAGATGGGGCTTGGAGCTCACACACACACACACACACACACACACACACACACACACACACACACACACACACACACACACACACACACACACACACACACACATGTATATGTGTGTATACAGTGAGGAAAATAAGTATTTGAACACCCTGTGATTTTGCAAGTTCTCCCATTAGAAATCATGAAGGGGTCTGAAATGTTCATCTTAAGTGCATGTCCACTGTGAGAGACATAATCTTAAAAAAACAAAACAAAAAAAAAAAAAATCCGGAAATCACAATGTATCATTTTTTTAATAATTTATTTGTATGTTACTGCTGCAAATAAGTATACTCAACAAAAATATAAACGCAACACTTTTGGTTTTGCTCCCATTTTGTATGAGATGAACTCAAAGATCTAAAACTTTTTCCACATACACATTATCACCATTTCCCTCAAATATTGTTCACAAACCAGTCTAAATCTGTGATAGTGAGCACTTCTCCTTTGCTGAGATAATCCATCCCACCTCACAGGTGTGCCATACCAAGATGCTGATTAGACACCATGATTAGTGCACAGGTGTGCCTTAGACTGCCCACAATAAAAGGCCACTCTGAAAGGTGCAGTTTTGTTTTATTGGGGGGGGATACCAGTCAGTATCTAGTGTGACCACCATTTGCCTCATGCAGTGCAACACATCTCCTTCGCATCATCCGTGAAGAGAACACCTCTCCAACGTGCCAAACACCAGCGAATGTGATCATTTGCCCACTCAAGTCGGTTACGACGAACTGGAGTCAGGTCGAGACCCCGATGAGGACGACGAGCATGCAGATGAGCTTCCCTGAGACGGTTTCTGACAGTTTGTGCAGAAATTTTTGGTTATGCAAACCGATTGTTTCAGCAGCTGTCCGAGTGGCTGGTCTCAGACGATCTTGGAAGTGAACATGCTGGATGTGGAGGTCCTGGGCTGGTGTGGTTACACGTGGTCTGCGGTTGTGAGGCTGGTTGGATGTACTGCCAAATTCTCTGAAACGCCTTTGGAGATGGCTTATGGTAGAGAAATGAACATTCAATACGTGAGCAACAGCTCTGGTTGACATTCCCGCTGTCAGCATGCCAATTGCACGCTCCCTCAAATCTTGCAACATCTGTGGCATTGTGCTGTGTGATAAAACTGCACTTTTCAGAGTGGCCTTTTATTGTGGGCAGTCTAAGGCACACCTGTGCACTAATCATGGTGTCTAATCAGCATCTTGATATGGCACACCTGTGAGGTGGGATGGATTATCTCAGCCAAGGAGAAGTGCTCACTATCACAGATTTAGACTGGTTTGTGAACAATATTTGAGAGAAATGGTGATATTGTGTATGTGGAAAAAGTTTTAGATCTTTGAGTTCATCTCATACAAAATGGGAGCAAAACCAAAAGTGTTGCGTTTATATTTTTGTTGAGTATTTGACCCCCTACCAACCAGCAAGAATTCTGTCTCTCACAGACCTGTTAATTTTTCTTTAAGAAGCCCTCTTATTCTGCACTCTTTAACTGTACTAATTGCACCTGTTTGAACTTGTTACCTGTATAAAAGACACCTTTTCACACACTCAGTCAATCACACTCCAACCTGTCCACCATAGCCAAGACCAAAGAGCTGTCTGACACCAGGAACAAAACTGTAGACCTGCACAAGGCTGGGATGGACTACAGGACAACAGGCAAGCAGCTTGGTAGAAGACAACTGTTATGATTATTTATTAGAAAGTGGAAGAAACACAAGATGATTGTCAATCTCCCTCGGTCTGGGATTCCATGCAAGATCTCACTTTGTGGGGTAAGGATGATTCTGAGAAAGCTCAAAACTACACAGGAGGACCTGGTCAATGACCTGAAGAGAGCTGGGACCACAGTCACAACACATTACATTAGTAACACATGATGCTGTCATGGTTTAAAATCCTGCAGGGCAGCAAGGTCCCCCTGCTCAAGCAAGCACATGTCCAGGTCCGTTTGACGTTCACCAGTGACCATCTGGATGATCCAGAGGAGGCATGGGAGAAGGTCATGTGGTCAGATGAGACCAGAATAGAGCTTTTTGGAATCGACTCCACTTACCATGTTTAGAGGATGAGAACAACCCCAAGAAAACCATCCCAACCATGAAGCATGGGGGTGGAAACATCATACTCTGGGGGTGCTCTTCTGCAAAGGGGACAGGACGACTGCACCATATTGAAGGGAGGATGGATGGGGTCATGTATTGCAAGATTTTGGCAAACAACCTCCTTCCCTCAGTAAGAGCATTGAAGATGGGTCATGGCTGGGTCTTCCAGCATGACAATGACCCCAAACACACAGCCAGGGCAACTAAGGAGGGCCTCCGTAAGAAGCATTTCAAGGTCCTGGAGTGGCCTGGCCAGTCTCCAGACCTGAACTCAATAGAAAATATTTGGAGGGAGCTGAAAGATTTGGAGAAGATTTGTATGGAGGAGTGGACCAAAATCCCTGCTGCAGTGTGTGCAAACCTGTTGAAAAACTACAGGAAACGTTTGACCTCTGTAATTGCAAACAAAGGCTACTGTACCAAATATTAACATTGATGGGGCAACTGTTTGTTGTGATTTGGCGCTATATAAGAAAAAAGTTGATTGATTGATTGATTGATTTTTCACAGGTGTTGAAATACTTATTTGCAGCAGTAACATACAAATAAGTTATTAAAAAAATCATACATTGTGATTTCCGGATTTTTATTTATTTTTTTTAGATTATGTCTTTCACAGTGGACATGCACCTAAGATGAAATTTTCAGACCCCTCCATGATTTCTAAGTGGGAGAACTTGCAAAATCGCAAGGGTGTTCAAATACTTATTTTCCTCAGTGTGTGTGTATGTATGTATGTATATATATGTATATATGTGTGTGTGTATATATATGTATATATATATATATACACGTATATATGTGTGTGTGTGTATATATATGTATATATATATATATACACGTATATATGTGTGTGTGTATATATATGTATATATATATATATACACGTATATATGTGTGTGTGTGTGTGTGTGTATATATATATATATACACGTATATATGTGTGTGTGTATATATATGTATATATATATATATACACGTATATATGTGTGTGTGTGTGTGTGTGTGTGTGTGTTGGAATGCTTCTGCTCACCTCCTTTGTTCATGAAAGTTGGTTAAACCTCAATACGTTGTAATAAGCAAAAAATGAGCTATCACTAAATTTTTCTCATCCTTTCTGCATCTTACCTGTGATGATGTCATCAGTCTGTACTTGTCATAGTTGCACGAGTTTGTAAGAGAGTTGTGCACAAGTGAAAACAATCTGGCACTGTCTGGCACTAAACAAGTGAGTAATGTGTGATTATTTATTTATTTATTTTTGTGTTGAAATCAGATATTTTTAATTTTTAATTAAATGGAGATGTGGCCGTTCTAAGTGGCTGTGCTTCCACACAACCTGCATGTTACTTCCCCAAGCAAGGCCAAAACCCATTTTCAGGTGGGTAGACTGACACAGTGCAGATGAATCGTCTTATCCAAGGACATTGGCGGGTCGGAATTGAACTCAACTCAACTTCAACCCAACTCCATATCTGCTGTTCTACCGAGCCTAAATATTACTCCATGGAACAAAACCCAACTACCCCAGATCACACCCAGGGTGTAAAAACTGCTTAAACCCCAGGGTATAGTCTGGGCAGGGGATATATCTTGTGCTGTTGCAGTGGCTCAGCTCTGTGGATGTTTTTAACAGAGCAAGGTGGTGTTCAGACCTCCCTTAAGTCTTTGGGCCAAAAGTTTGCTTGTGGTGAACGACTCATGCGCACAGTCAAAGAACTGTATGACTTTGAGGTTGATGAGCATGAAAGCTCAATCATGTTTAGCAGTAAAAGCTGAATAACAGATTTTCCACAGCATCAGTTCTTTAAGGGTGATGTGTTTGCTTTAAGGGTGCAGATAGACGCCTCCATTCACAGACGTGTTAGAGTAATTTCTCTGCTGTCCTCCACACTCGTCTATTCACACTTTCTTTCACAGTCACAAAATCACTCGATTCTATTTTAGGGACAAGTGAATATCCTGCAATTCATATGTAATAAATAACTTCAAAGGATGTCTGCTTATCATAAAATTATATCACTACATAAAGAATGGTTTGGAAATGATGATTCCTATGACATGCAGTCAGCACCTGAAAAAGAACAAAAACCTTCACATAGCGCTGAAATTAATCCAAAGTGAATTTAACTCTAGGGAGTCTTTTCTGTCCATCTAATTAAAATACGAAACAAGTGGTTGATTTATATCAACTTAACTCAGCTTTATTCATGATCAAGATGGTGTTTCAAGATATTTTATATTTCTAAGTCAAGAAAGAATTCAATTAAGCAGCCAATTTTAGCCAACATTTTATATATATATATTTTTTCTTTGTTTTGCTTGGATCTAGCAATGTAAGAGTTCAAGAGAACTCCTCTGGTTATAAGATTCCATGTCATGTCATCTAATATTGGGCTCTGCAGAAATCCAACAGAACAGCTGAACATTTTCAGTTCAGCCTTCCCTCAATAGTTTGGGCATTTTCTTTCAATAGAGTTGGGACAAGTCTAATGTCTTATTAATTTGTTCTCATTTGGCTGTCAAACAGGTAGCGCACTATGGGGACGGGCTGCTAATGAAAGGAAAAGTTGCATGTGGAGATAATTACAGGTGCAAGCGGATCAGCTGCTGTTTGAAATTAATTATATCATTTGGCGTACATGGCGTGGATTTTCCTCATAACAACTAAAAATATTCAGTATGGAAAACATACACACACGCGCACGTGTCTAAAGCACAGTCATCAGGTCGACAGTAGGAGCATGTGTGTTGGTGCTTTTATTACCACTACACTACATAAACACCTATTATTTACAACCCCAATTCCATTGAAGTTAGCACGTTGTGTAAAATGTAAATAAAAACAGAATACAATGATTTGCAAATCCTTTTCAACCTATATTCAATTGAATACACCATAAAGACAAGATATTTAATGTTGTAACTGAAACTTTATTGTTTTTGTGCAAATATTTGCTCATTTTGAAATGGATGCCTGCAACACATTTCAAGAAAGCTGGGACAGTGGTATGTTTACCACTGTGTTACATCACCTTTCCTTCTAACAACACTCAATAAGCGTTTGGGAACTGAGGACACTAATTGTTGAAGCTTTGTAGGTAAAATTATTTCCAATTCTTGCTTGATGTACGACTTCGGTTGTTTAACAGTTCGGGGTCTGTCATATTTTGCACTTCATAATGCGCCACACATTTTCAGTGGGCTGGACTGCACACAAGCTAGTCTAGTACCCGCACTCTTTCACTACGAAGACACGCTGTTTTAACACGTGCAGAATGTGGCTTGACATTGTCTTGCTGAAATAAGCAGGGACGTCCCTGAAAAAGACATTGCTTGGATGGCAGCATGTGTTGCTCCATGAACCTTTTAGCATCGATGGTGCCATCACCGATGTGTAAGTTGCCCATGCCATGGGCACTAACACACCCCCATACCATCAAAGATGCTGGCTTTTGAACTTTGCGCTGGTAACAGTCTGGATGGTCTCTTTCTCTTTGTCTGGAGGTCACGACGCCCATGATGTGCAAAAACAATTTGAAACTCATCACACCTCAGCACACTTTTCCACTTTGCGTCTGTCCATTTCAAATGAGCTCGGGCCCAGAGAAGGTGGCAGCATTCCTGCATGTTGTTGATGTATTGCCTTCATTTTGCATGGTAGAATTTTAACTTGCACTTGTAGATGTAGCTACGAACTGTGTTAACTGACAATGGTTTTAGGTGTTTAACTAAGATAATCGTGAGTCTTTAATGTGAGTGTTATTAAAAAAAAATACAAAAAAAAGTGTTGCTGTTCGGGTTGTGTCGGGAACCAGTTCTTTTCAGGTATCCTTAAGAAATGATTCGATCCATCAACATCAATAGCCTTTTTGCATAACAGTTCCCTTATCAGAGTACGTACCTCAGTTTTGAGGTCATGGTTTGGTTCATTTTCGGTACAGTATGGGAACAGAATGCAAAACCTAAATTTGCTTGTTTAAACCAACAATTTATTGTAACATTACAAAATAAAATACAACCCCAATTCCAATGAAACTGAGACTTTGTGTAAAATGCAAATAAAACAGAATACAATGATTTACAAATCCTCTTCAACCTATATTCAGTTGAATACACCACAAAGATAAGATATTTAATATTCAAACTGATAGACTTTTCTTTTTTTGTATTTGTGCAAATATTTGCTCATTTTGAAAGGGATGCCTGCAACACATTTCAAAAACCTTGTGACGGGGCAACAAAAGACTGGTTGATGAATGCTTAAAGAACACCTAATTGGAAACAGGTGAGTGCCATGATTGGGTATAAAAGGAGCATCCCCAAAAGGCTCAGCTGTTCACAAGCTAAGATGGGGCGAGGATCACCACTTTAACAACTGCGTGAAAAAATAGTCCAACAGTTTAAGAACAATGTTTCTCAATGTTCAATTGCAAGGAATTTAGGGATTCCATCATCTGCAGTCCAAAATATAATCAGAAGATTCAGAGAATCTGGAGAACTTTCTACACGTAAGCAGCAAGGCCAAAAACCAACACTGAATGCCCGTGACCTTCGATCCCTCAGGCGGCACTGCATTAAAAACCGACATCACAGGAATATTAGCAAGATGGCTGGTTCCAGAATTTCGTTCCCTCATCAGTCCGTCATGATTGAGTTGGGCAATGCTGTGTAATCTCAGACTGTGTGAACTCTTGGACTCGAACGCAAAATGGATACAATCTTTGAGCAAATCGCTCCATTGCAAAGGAATGTACTGCTGAGGACCGGAGAATATTCTTCATAAATTTGGACTCTAGACGGTCAGAGGTGCAGTAATAGAATTCTGTATCTCTCCGCCAAACATCAACATGGCAGCCTTATCGGCTCCTGAAGGCCAAATTCCCTGCTCTTCCCCCAGAAGGATCTATGGCCTTGGTGAAGGAATTCAGTTCCCCTTTCTCATCTATCTACCCACCCCCCCAGCCTGCTGTTGCCTAGCAACATCAGACTTTACATACACATGGACAGAAACTGTTAGACTTTACACACACACAGACAGAAATTTAACTCATCTGCACACACCCCCGGTCTCTCCACTTTCCTCACCCTGGCTTCATCCTTGCCACCTCAAAGGCAGCGCGTTTTTTTTTTTGTTTTTTTTTTACTGATGCAGCCTTCAACCCCCAAGCTGGGCGGCGTGGACCCCTTCTGCTGCGGCCTTCACCCACTTTGCCTCAATTTGGATGATGGACTGCTTCAAGTTTAGAGCACATAAACAATGTCAAATGTATATGTGTTGTCTTTAATTTTGATGTGTGCCATTGTTACGGGAAACAAGTAATAATTGTGGATTAATTGCTGTATCTTGTCTGAGATAATTGGGGTGTAAACGTAATTGCCCTTTTTGGGATCAATAAAGTTGTCTGAATCACTGTGTAAAGGATCTTACCGTGTGGACTCAGGAACACCTCAGAAAACCATTGTCAGTTAACACAGTTTGTAGCTACATCTACAAGTGCAAGTTAAAACTCTAGCTGCAAAGTGAAAGCCATAAATCAACAACATCCAGAAACGCCGAGCTCATTTGAAATGGACAGATGCAAAGTAGGAATGTGTACTGTGGTCTGATGATTCCACATTTCAAATTCTTTTTGAAAATCGTGGACATTGTGTCCTCCGGACAAAAGAAGAAAAAGACCATCCAGATTGTTACCAGTGCAAAGTTCAAAAGCCAGCATCTGTGATGGTATGGGGGTATGTTAGTGCCCATGGCATGGGCAACTTACACATCTGTGATGGCATCATCAATGCTGAAAGGTACATCCAGGTTTTGGAGCAACACATGCTGCCATCCAAGCAACATCTTTTTCAGGGATGTCACTGCTTATTTCAGCAAGACATTGCCAAGCCACATTCTGCACGTGTTACAACAGCGTGACTTCGTAGTGACAGAGTGCGCGTACTAGACTGGCTTGCATGCAGTCCAGATCTGTCGCCCATTGAAAATGTGTGACGCATTATGAAGTGCAAAATATGACAGAGACCCCGGACTGTTAAACAACCAAAGTCGTACATCAAGCAAGAATTGGAAAGAATTCTACCTACAAAGCTTCAACAATTAGTGTCCTCAGTTCCCAAACGCTTATTGAGTGTTGTTAGAAGGAAAGGTGATGTAACACAGTGGTAACATACCACTGTCCCAGCTTTTTTGAAATGTGTTGCAGGCATCCATTTAAAAATGAGCAAATATTTGCACAAAACAATTAAGTTTATCATTTTGAACATTAAATATCTTGTCTTTGTGGTGTATTCAATTGAATATAGGTTGAAGAGGATTTGCAAATCATTGTTTTTATTTACATTTTACACAATGTCCCAACTTCATTTATGACAGTGCCTCCAGAACATATTCACAGCACTTCACTTTTTCCACATTTTGGTATGTAACAGCCTTATTCAAAGAGTAGCACATTGCCCGTGGGAATCCATGGCCTCTAGATTGGGTTGTGTTTATAAAATAGGTAGCTGACATTTTTGTGGAAAAGGTGGTAATAAATTCAGCAAAGCTTGTACAAGGTCTATTAGAAAAGTATCCGACCTTATTTTTTTTCAAAAACCATATGGATTTGAATCACGTGTGATTACATCAGACATGCTTGAACCCTTGTGGGCATGCAAGAGTTTTTTTTCACGCCTGTCGGTTACGTCATTCGCCTGTGGGCAGTCTTTGAGTGAGGAGTGGCCCACCCTCTCGTCGATTTTTTTTTTTCATTGTTTAGGAATGGCTCAGAGACTGCTGCTTTGTTTGATCAAAATTTTTTCAAAACTGTAAGGCACAACTGAGTGGACACCATTCGATAAATTCAGCTGGTTTTCGGTAAAAATTTTAACGGCTGATGAGAGATTTTGGTCTGGTAGTGTCGCCGTAAGGACGGCCCATGGCGCCTGACGGCGATCTGCGCTTCGAGGCGGCAGCGTCTTGCCGTTTCAAGTTGAAAACTTCCACATTTCAGGCTCTGTTGACCCAGTAAGTCATCAGAGAACAGAGAACTTTCAGAAGAAGTCGTCATGAGGAGTTTATTCGGACATTCCATTGTTAACGGACATTTTGTAATGAAAGAACGTGCGGGCAGAGTCGCATGTCGGGCCAGACCCGACTGCGGGGGGTCGCAACAGGAAAAACACCTCCGTTGGAAACCTTAACGGGCAAGTTGGAACATGCCCAAGCTGTTAAACAATTTCTCAGTTACTCACTTGTTGAAAGCCATCAAAAGCCGCCTGAATTTTACAAATGGTTTTCAACACGGAGGTGTTTTTCCTGTCGCAGCGCACACAGATTTGCCGAGTCGTCACAGAAACGACTCTGCGAATTTGCGCGCACGTCTTTCATTAAGAAATGTCCTTAAACAGTGGAATGTCCACATAAAGTCCTCATGCCATGAAGGTTCATGCTTGTCTGATGCAGTCACACGTGATTCAAATCCATATGGTTTTTGAAAAAAATAAAAAGGTCAGATACTTTTCTAACAGACCTCATATTTAAGTATTCACACTGTTTGCTGAATACTTTGTTGAGGCACCTTTCGCAGCAATTACACCCTCAAGACTTCTTGAATATGATGCCACAAAGTTGGTGCAGTTTTCTTTGGGCAGTTTTGCCCAGTCCTTTTTGCAGCACTTCTCAAGCTCCATCAGGTTCGATGGGGAGCATCCAACCTGATTAAGCCATTTTCAGATCTCTCCAGCACTCAGTTGGATTCAGGTCTGGGCTCTGGCTGGGCCACTCAAGGACATTCACAGAGTTGTCCTGAAGCCACTCCATTAATATCTTGACTGTGTGTTTAGGGTCATTGTCCTGCTGAAAGGTGAACCACCATCCCAATCTGAGTTCAAGAGCGCTCTGAAGCAGGTTTTCATCCAGGATGTCTCTGTACATTGCTGCATTCATCTTTCCCTCAATCCTGACCAGTCTCCCTGTTCCTGTTGCTGAAAAACATCCCCACAGCTTGATGCTGCCACCGCCATGCTTCACTGTCGGGATGGTGCTTGGTTTGCTCCAAACATGATGCCTGGCATTCACGGCGAAGAGTTCAATATTTTGTTTCTCATGGTCTGAAAGACCTTTCAGGTGCCTTTTGGCAAACTACAGGCAGACTTTCATGTGTCTTTTACTTCGGAGTGGCTTCATTGGTGGATTGCTGCAGAGATGCTTGTCCTTCTGGAAGGTCCTTCTCTCCATTTTTAATATGTATCATCAGTTCCATTTGGTGCAGATTTTAGTAGTAAACAACTAGAACACTCAGAGTTGTAGTGATTGAAGGCATTTTCGTTGTTAAAAATGCATTCATTTATTGTTGTTGCCATATGTAATATCTTTAAAATGGACCTTTACTGTAACTTGGGGTGAGGGCTCTTTTGACTCACCTTTCTGGCTCCGCACCTCTGTACTAACAGGAATAACAGGACTTCAACACGATGGCAGGGAAAAACTGTTATTTCTTGTGGAAATCTTTACCTGATTGGCCGGGAGGAAGGTCATACCGTGATCGCTGTCCATCAGAAGCAGACTTGATGTGTATTTTAAATGATGTAGAGGTAAACACAGCACATGTGTGCACACTTATTTTTTAATCAGGTTTAATTAAATAGTTATTGATCAGTCAAAAATGCCTTTATCAGGCCAATACTGACCAGATCTGATCAGTTGGGGACATCCCAGAATGCAGGCATTGCATTATATTTCCCTGTACATTATTCGGAGTATGAAGAACCGTTCTCATTTTAATTACATACTATCATACTACAGTGCTGCTTTTATAAGAGAACCCTTGGATCCTGTCGCTTAGAATGTATTCAGAGATAAACCATGAACAGTTGTGCTTTTTTTTAATTGCAGTGATTTCACCAAACTCTCTCGAGCTATAGAAACCAAGTAACTATATGACCTTGTAGTTGTGCAGAATCCAATTTATTCTATACTGCATCCTAAAACTGCTTGAAGACATTCAACTATTGATCCCTGTTTCGCCATATCTTTCAGTGTGTGCAATCTCCTACTGTAATTCCTGCATTGTCAAAAGGTTTTTAAACATGGGGGCGGCATTGTTGTTGAGAAACATAATGTGCTTCAGTGGTATGTTATACCCAAGCTTTCAGAATTATCCTCCCATAATTAAAAATACAGTATTACATGATGCAGCATCACAAGTAGATACTGCATATATCTTAAATCACTTTCATTGCCAAAGAAACAATACATATTAACAAGAAACAAGACAAGCTTCCACCAGCCAGTCACACTGATATGACCACCAACCAATCAAAAACTGTCAAACTCAATTAACACAAACAGAATTCATCATAATCCAATCGAACTGCTAGGAAAAGATGTAACTGTGCATCCAGAAAGTATTCACAGTGCTTCACTTTTTCCACGTTTTTTAAATGTTACAGCCTTATTCCAAAATGGAGCAAATTAAACTTTTTTTCTCTCAAAATTCTACTCACAACACCCCATAATGATAACATGGGAAAGGTTTTTTTTTTTTTTTTTTTTTTTTTTTGCAAATTAATAAAAAGTGAAAAATTAAGAAATCACATGTACGTAGTTATTCACACCCTTTGCTCAATACTATTGAGTGATGGATGCAACAAGCTTGGTGCACCTGTCTTTGAGCAGTTTTGCCCATTTCTCTTTGCAGCAGCTCTCAAGCTCCATCAGGTTGGATAGGGAGTGTCGGTTACAGAAATTTTCAGATCTCTCCAGAGATGTTCAATCAGAGAGTGCTCAGGAGCAGATTTTCATCCAGGATGTCTCTGTGCATTGCTGCATTCATTTTTCCCTCAATCCTGACTAGTCTCCCAGTTCCTGCTGCAGAAAAACATGCTGCAGATGGTCCTGGTTTCCTCCAAACATGATGCTTGGCATTCACGCCAAACAGTTCGATCTTTGTCTCATCAGACCAGAGAATTTTGTTTCTCATGGTGTGAGACTCCTTCAGGTGCCTTTTGGCAAACTCCAGGTGGGCTGCCATGTGCCTTTTACTAAGGAGTGGCTTCTGTCTGGCCACTCTACCATACAGGACTGATTGGTGGATTGCTGCAGAAATGGTTGTCCTTGTGAAAAGTTCTTTCTCCACAGAGGAATGCTGGAGCTTTGACAGTGACCGTCGGGTTCTTGGTCCACTTCCATGACTAAGGTGCTTTTTCCTTGTTTGTATAGTTTAGATGGGCGGCGAGCCCGGGGAAGAGTCCTGGTGGATCCTAACTTCTTCCATTTAAGGATGATGGAGGCCACTGTGCTCATTTGGACCTTCAAAGCAGCAGAATTGTTTCTGTACCCTTCCCCAGATTTCTAACTTAAGACAATCCTGTCTCAGAGGTCTACAGACAATTCCTTTGACTTCGTGCTTGCTTTGTGCTCTGACATGCACTGTCAACTGTGGGACCTTCTATATAGACAAGTATGTGCCTTTCCAAATGATGTCCAATCAACTGAATTTACCTCAGGTGGACTCCAGTTAAGCTGTAGAAACATCTCAAGGATGATCAGTGGAAACAGGATGCACCTGAGCTCTTGTGTGTAGAATTTTGAAAAAAAAAAAAAAATCATTTTGGGATAAGGCTGTAAAATTTAAAAAATGTGGAGAAAGTGAACCACTGTGAATAATTTCTGGATGTACTGTCATGTGCTTCTGTCATGTGCATAATAAGTCAGGCCAAAGACATTCATACCAGGAGCAGTGATCTGAGGCAAGTATTAGTCTGTGAAGACATCAAAATCAAGTGAACTCTCCAAAGGTGCTCATTAGTTGAACACAAAGTCCATCCTCCTTTCTTTTTTTCTAGACTTTAATACCATTTCATCACTGTGCTTCAGATCACAGTAAGTCCACAACCAAATCAGTTTCTTCTCCTCCTTCAGCCCTTGTGCATTAGTAAACAGAACTAATTAAATATGTAACCCCCATAAATAAATAAATAAATAAGACAGCTCCCCCACCCCCCAAAATTTATAGGAATTAGAACTTTCGCTTGAACGCTATATTACGTAACAGTGAGCTAACTGTTCATACAGGTCTGTGAGAGCCAGAATTCTTGCTGGTTGTTAGGTTGGGGGGGTCAAATACTTATTTTATGCAATAAAATTATTTAAAAATCATACAATGTGATTTTCTGGATTTTTTTTAATTTTTTAATTTTTTTTTTTTTTAGATTCTGTCTCTTACAGTTGAAGTGTACCTACGATAAAAATTACAGACCTCTCCATTCTTTGTAGGTGGGAAAACCTGCAAAACTGACGGGGTCAAATACTTATTTTCCCCACTGTATATAGACACACACACACACACACAGTGGTGGGCACTGTTCAGCTAATCCGATAACCAGTAATTATCTAAAGTAATGTTTTTGTTAGCGGATTAGCTTTTCAGATAAGTTTTAAAACCATCATCTGACCAATTGTCTTCCAATAAATTTAGTTCTGATAACTTTTTAGACTGCCACCATTTTTTTTTTACATAGCTAGTAACATTGAAAAACGTTTTAACCCCTTTTACGCCTGTCTGCTGTGTATTTTGCAGCAGTGAGGTAGCTAAAAGGAGCTGAGCTCAGCTCTGCCCCAGCAAAAAGCGCCTGGCTACCAGACTGCCACACACATAAAAAAGAAGTCATTACTCCTTAACACCATATAGTGGTCCAGCCATGAAGCAGAGGTCTTGAAATGGGAAGCAGGTTTGACTTATGGTTTGGATTTATAAATCAAATTATTCCGGATAGAATAACTACATGATTGTAAACTCTTAAAATGTATAAAGTGGATATATAACACATATCTGTTAATTTCAAAATAACGCACTAATTCTTAAGGGTGTAACGATACATGTGTATTTGTATCGAAACGTTTCGGTACGGGACGTTCGGTTCGGTGCTGTGCACAGGTGACTTCGCGTTGCCAACTTGGCGACTTTCTCACTAAATTTGGTGACTTTCCAAACCCTCTTGATGACTTATTTTCTCAAAAGCGACTACCGACAAATCTAGCTACTTTTCCTGGTGTTACTGGAGACTTTTCTGATGTTTGACGACTGAAAGTGAAAGTCTGTTGTCATCGAGCAGCAGCGGCTCTCCCCCTCCTCTGCTGCACCAGCGTGTAAAGCGCTGCACGGAGGGATATCTACAATCCTCCTCACTCGGACTCGCTCAGCCTACTGACCTCATTTTCTACCCTGTGATTAAATAACCCCCAGAATCTGAGAAGCCCTTGCCTTGAAAAGTTATTTTATTTTAATAAGTGATGGCCAATTTTAATGGCAAAATAGACAAACCAAGAATCAAGTTTATTTGTAAGTCTAAATATTAAGGTGGGTTTACTCACTTTGTTTGCCTCTCCCACAATGTTTTTGTTTTCAAAACTTTGTTTAGAAATATATATATATTAACAAACATTATATGAACAGTTAATAGAAAGAGATAGAAAATAAAATAAAGTGTACAAAAGTAAAGGGATTCTTTAACTTTAATTCTCTTAAAATAATTCCTCAGAGTGTGACAGTTTTTGACAAGTTAATTTCTCTGACAAAATATATGAATGTTGAATAAAATTGAACAGGGCTTCATGCAGGAAATGTACTGTGGGTTTAGTTAAAAGCTGTTTACTAGGATTTTTTAAAAAAATAATATTTCATACATTTGTTGTTTGTTTGAGAACATTTTATTTAACTTATTACCAGGCAGCACAATTACAACCCCAATTCCAATGACGTTGGGACGTTGTGTAAAATGTAAATAAAAACAGAATACAGTGATTGGCAAATCCTCTTCAACCTATATTCAATTGAATACACCACAAAGATATTTAATGTTCAAACTGATAAACTTTATTGTTTTTGTGCAAATCTTTCCTCATTTTGAAATGGATGCCTACAACACGTTTCATAAAAGCTGGGACAGGGCAACAAAAAAGACTGGGAAAGTTGAATGCTCAAAGAACACCTGTTTGGAACATTCCACAGGTGAACAGGTTATTTGGAAACAGGTGAGTGTCATGATTGGATAAAGGAGTATCCCTAAAAGGCTCAGCCGTTCACAAGCAAAGATGGGGCGAGGATCACCATTTTGTGAACTGCGTGAAAAAATAGTCCAACAGTTAAAGAATGTTTCTCAACATTCAATTGCAAGGAATTTAGGCATTACATCTTCTGCAGTCCATATTATAATCAGCAGATTCAGAGAATCTGGAGAACTTTTTACACGTAAGCGGCAAGGCCAAAAACCAACATTGAATGCTCGTGACCTTCAATCCCTCAGGTAGCACTGCATTAAAAACCGACATCATTGTGTACAGGATCTTATCGTGTGGGCTCAAAGACTTCAGAAAACCCATGTCAGTTAACACAGTTTGTTGCAACATCTACAAGTACAAGTTAAAACTCTACTATGCAAAGTGAAAGCCATACATCAACTACATCCATAAACGCCGTCGCCTTTTCTGGGCCCAAGCTCATTTGAAATGGACAGACGCAAAGTTAAGTGTGCTGTGGTCTCATGAGTCCACATTTCAGATTGTTTTTGGAAATCATGGCCGTTGTGTCCTCCAGACAAAAGAGCAAAAAGACCATTCAGATTGTTACCAGCGCAAAGTTCAAAAGCCAGCATCTGTGATGGTATGAGGTTGTGGTAGTGCCCCTGGCATGGGCAACTTACACATCTGTGATGGCACCATCAGTGCTGAAAGGTACATCCAGATTTTGGAGCACCACATGCTGCCATCCAAGCAACATCTTTTTCAGGGATGTCCCTGCTTATTTCAGTAAGACAATGCCAAGCCACATTCTGCACGTGTTACAACAGCGTGGCTTCGTAGTAAAAGAGTGTTACATCAGACAAGCTTGAACCCTCGTGGGCATGCAAGAGTTTTTTCACGCCTGTCGGTTGCGTCATTCGCCTGTGGGCAGGCTTTGAGGAGTGGTCCACCCCTCCCGTCTATTTTTTCATTGTTTAGGAATGGCTCAGAGACTGCCGCTTTACTTGATCAAACTTTTTTCAGAAACTAAGGCACATCCGAGTGGACACCATTCGAGAAATTCAGCTGGTTTTCGGTGAAAAGTTAAACGGCTGATGAAAGATTATGGTGTGTTTCTGTCAGTGTAAGGACTTCCCACGGAGCGGGACGTCCTGCAGCGCTTCCAGGCGCCGTCGTCGGCCTGTTTCGAGCTGAAAACATCCTAATTTAAGGCTTAATTTACCCAGGACGTCGTGAGAGAACAGAGAAGATTCAGAAGAGGCCCGCATGAGGACTTTATGCGGACATTCCACTGTTTAAGGACATTTTTAATGAAAGACGTGCGCGCAAATTCGCCGAGTCGTTTCCGTGATGACTCGGCAAATCTGTGTGCACCGCGACAGGAAAAACATCTCCGTGTTGAAAACCATTTGTAAAATTCAGGCGGCTTTTGATGGCTTTCAACAAGTGAGTAACTGAGAAATTGTTTAACAGCTTGGGCATGTTCCAACTTGCCCGTTAAGGTTTCCAACGGAGGTGTTTTTCCTGTCGCGACCCCCCGCGGTCGGGTCCGGCCCGACATGCGACTCTGCCTGCATGTTCTTTCATTACAAAATGTCCATTAACAATGGAATGTCCGAATAAACTCCTCATGCCGACTTCTTCTGAAAGTTCTCTGTTTTCTGACGACTTACTGGGTCAACAGAGCCTGAAATGTGGAAGTTTTTCAACTTGAAACTGCCGCCTCGAAGCGCAGATCGCCGTCAGGCGCCGTGGGCCGTCCTTACGGCGACACTACCAGACCAAAATCTCTCATCAGCCGTTAAAATTTTTACCAAAAACCAGCTAAATTTATCGAATGGTGTCCACTCAGTTGTGCCTTACCGTTTTGAAAAAATTTTGATCAAACAAAGCAGCAGTCTCTGAGCCATTCCTAAACAATGAAAAAATCGATGAGAGGGTGGGCGACTCCTCACTCAAAGACTGCCCACAGGCGAATAACGTAACCGACAGGCGTGAAAAAGCTCTCGCGTGCCCACAAGGGTTCAAGCATGTCTGATGTAATCACACGTGATTCAAATCCATATGGTTTTTGAAAAAAATAATAAGGTCGGATACTTTTCTAATAGACCTCGTATTCCATTTTTTTATTTGTAAAAACAGGCATTTTTACGGAGCTCGAAGTGTCATCGCAAATTTTTTTTGCATGTTTTTTTTTGCTTTTTTTTTTTCATTTTTTTGCATTCTCTCTTTACAACATTCATTTGATGTTGTAAAACATACTTTACACTGCGAGAAAAACAGAAAAAACAAATGAAGCATCACAATCACCAGAATGAAAAGGAGCAGAGAGAAGAACAAGTCTTATAGCTGACATAACCGGGGTCAAAATAAATAGAACACTGCCATCTACTGGTCCCCAGACACTGCCATGAACACTACTGGCCAGTAGATGCTAGATGGCAGTAGAGGCTTTCAAAACAAATTCTAGATAATCCCTGTCTGTTCACATTTAAAATGCGTGGAATTTAACAAACGCAATTAAAAAAAATCGTCTATAAACGCAGAGAATATATACAAGAGAGTTTTAGGCACTAGAGTTTAATGCTGTTGTCCTTGGAGCCTGAACAGAGTGTCTGAAATGCATTTGTCCTGTCGTGACGTACTGAGATTACATCATCCGACCCATAATGCACTGCGGGGCAGCGCATGTGCTCACAAAACCTTAAAAATTAACACATTACTTTAAAACTAAAACATATATCTAATATTTTTACTTTATACAACTTCAGACATGACAGTAATTTTAAATAACTTGTCCAAAATTAGTTTGGTTAAAATTTGAACCATAAGTTAAAGATGCATTCCTCTGGATGACTTGGGTCATATTGCCAGCATATCAGTATGGTGTTAAAGGAAATGTTTTTTTTTCTTTTTGGGGTTGTTTTTCCTTTGTCTGCAGAGGATTGAGATGCTTTTTATACAAGCAGTTCTCTTCTGTTTGCAAAGGTTATAACTGTGCGTCAGTTATACAGGTGGGTGCTGAACTAATTTTAAAAATGCTTGTAGCTGTTCAGCTTTGTTTATTTTGTTTATCGGTTTTAAAGTTATTGGACAAAAATTCATCGGAAGATAATTAGTCCGATGATGGTCTTTAAAGTTGTCTTAAAAGATAATCTGATAATGAAAACGTTATCTTTGATAATTATCTGTTATCAGATTATCGGAACTGTGCCCATCACTGCTCACAACACCCTACAATGACACAAAATATCATTTTGAAATTATTGCAAATTTATTAAAAATTCAAGACTAAGAAATCATATGTATGTAAGTATTCGCACCCTTTTCTCAATAACTTGATGCACGTTTGGCAGCAAATACAGCCTCAGGTCTTCTTGAGTATGATGCACCTGTCTTTGGGTAGTTTTGTCCATTCCTGTTTGCAGCACCTCTCAAGCTCCGTCAGGTCGGATGGGGAGCGTCAGTGCACAGACATTTTCAGATCTGTCCAGAGATGTTCAATCAGATTCAGGTCCGGGCTCTGGCTGTAATAATACTGATAATACATACTAATGAATATTCACTTTACCCCCTGCTGTATCTTGTTTGTGAAACCACTTGAAAAAATGGTACATATTGTTAAAGCACATCAACATGCCCTATTGCTATAGAACGGTTCTAGTGCTTCTCCTTAAAGATGCAGATTAATACCACCTGTGTGCTTTGGGATGGTGGCTGTGGTGACAGAAATGTATGCTAAATGTTGACCGAAGAATATGATGAGAAAGAGGGACTGTCTGAGTGACGTCTGGTGCTTTAATCTGCTGTTTAAACAATAATAAACTGTTTATCAGGGGGATTCCACAGCGTCTCAGCACTTTTATTTAGGACTGTAGTTGCAGCGTCACTTGTGATGTAACACGAGGAGACATCTCACTCCGCTGTCACTTCAGAACTTATCACAGCCCTCCTACACACCAACCCATGGACTCTTTTTAAGTTGCTAAAATTGCAGCTTTGAATAGTCAACAAAGGCTGAAGGGGAAAAAAAAGATGTGATGAAAGGAACTGAATTCAAACGCACCACCTGTAAGAGGTTTTTTTTTGTCACATTTGTGATATTCAGTTTCTGTCACTTTCATTTCAGACAGTACTGGGAATAGTTTTGTGGAAAAAAAGAACAAGACAATGTTAATAAATGTCCACAACATATTTGCAGGGTATCCAGGGTATCCATTATCCAGGGTAGTCCATTGTTGTTGGTGTGAGTGAGGGGTGTGTGAGGGCCTCTTTCAGATTTTGCATAAAACACGCTTAGCTCCTCAGCCAGTCATGGCTTCTCCACAGGGTGGGAGATGGTGTCCTGTAGTTGTTGGCATGACCTCTCCGCACTGTTCCAAGGTCATTGGATAAGAATTGTTTTTTAGCCTATCAGAGTAGCTCCTTTTGCTGCTCTGATCTCCTTTGTCAGTGTCTTCCTGGCCTTCTTGTACAGGAGCCTGTCACCAATTCTGTAGGCCTCCTCCTTGGCCTGGCACAGCGGCTTCAGTTTCCCATGAATGTCTGTAGATGTAGCTTCAAAGATGCTCCAGTCTGTGCAGTCGAAACAGGCCTCTAGCTCCTCTCTCGACATATGTCTTCTTTACCATCTTCAGTACAGGCTTTGCAGATTTTAATTTCTGCCTATAGATAGGAATGAGGTGGATCAGACAGTGATCAGAGAGTAAGAGAGCGACAGGCGTCCTTTCTTGTGGTGTAGCAGTGGTCAAGAATGTTTGTGTCCCTTGTGGGACATGTGTTGTCTGTATTTGCAGAGTTCATGGCTGAGATTTGCTTTGTTAAAATCCCCCAGAATGATGAGTAGGGAGTCTGGATACTTCCTCTCCACATCTGTGATCTTGTCAGTGAGCTGCTGCTGTGCCTCTGTTACGCATGCCTGTG
Organism: Thalassophryne amazonica; assembly: GCF_902500255.1. Lineage (NCBI taxonomy): Eukaryota > Metazoa > Chordata > Actinopteri > Batrachoidiformes > Batrachoididae > Thalassophryne > Thalassophryne amazonica. The sequence continues at coordinate 15,257,923 of NC_047123.1, read as the reverse complement.
GTGGAATATACACACTGACCAGCACAAACGAGAACTCCCACAGTAAATAGAATGGACAACAGTTTATGAAAAAAAGTTTCCAGCTGAGGGCTGCATGTCCTCTTCAGCACCGTGGCATCTGTACACCAATCTTCATTTATATACAAGACATTTATATAAAAGCATGTTCCACCTCCTCTCATCTTTTCTGTAAACAAAGGTTTATATGGCAGGGAATATGGCAGAATTTCAGTATGTAAGTCTAAGATGAACATCAGTGATCTCCAATCCCTCAGATGGAATTGCTTCAACTCTCATTAATCAATAACTGATATAACCACATGGGCAAGAGATTACTTTGGAAAACCATTGTCAAGCACTGTATTATGAAGTTGCATTCGCAAAAAGTGAGGAAAAAAATGAAGCCTTGAGCATCAACTTCTCTGAGCTCAGAGGCTTCTAGGTTGGCAAAATTAAACACATTGCATATTCCATTGGGAAGCGCAATGAATGGATCCACTGTAGAAATATTTTACCTGCTGTTCTCCAATGGTTTTATGCTTCAGCTCTCTCTGCTGCTAGCTTTAGCTTTACAGATGTTGATGTCCTAATGAAAGAAATCAGATGAGCATTTGCCTTATTATATATTTTTTTAAACATTAATATTTTAGCTTCATTTATATCCTTTTTTCTACTGTTTGGCTTCCCAATGCAAGTTGCAGCAGACCAGCAACTGAAGACGGACTCAAATAATCAAAGGTAACAATTGAGTGTGCAAATAGTATGGATGAACTGGAGAGCGGGAGGTGGAATCACTGGTAGAGAAGTCACAAGTACAGGTTACCAGGTGGGCCAGCGATGCGGGTGGCGGCTGCGGACTGCAAAGAGGAAAAAAAAAAAACATTGAGTGAACAGAGAAAAACACTAGGAAAAAACAAACAAGAGATTAACATTACTAAGAGGCCAGGTTACCACTTCCATGGATGGAAAGATCTGGCGGCGTCCTCCAGTTCAGCCCAGGCTTAAATAGGACACAGCTAATTAAAGCAGGTGTGTCGCACCTGCAGGTGAAGTCAATCTGCTCCACTGGCAGGAAATCACAGAAAGGAGGGGGAGATCAACACAGAAACCCCAGATCGGCTCGACAGACCACAACAATACAGCCTTTTAGCACTGTGTCTTGATAAGAGGTTGCCACAGCAACAAGCCCTTATTTATCTTGAGCATTAGACAAATGGAATGACCTGGCCTGGACATCTCAGCAACATCTTGCTGGGACTTCAGTGACCTGTAACTTTTTATTCTGAATAAATTACACTAACAAGAAACAAATTAACTCTGAGTGATGGTGTCTACACTATTTTATGTAAATCTGCACATTAATGTTAAATTGGTGGCATTTAGGACCCTGTCACACCTTAATTTTTTAGCCAGTGTATGTCGATCATATTAAAAATGCTGGCATAGGCGGGTGTACATCTAATAAGTTATGCAGCTGTCACACCATGATGATTTAGCCAGCGTATGCTGACAGCCCTGTTTCGACCAAGCAATCCTTGTTCGGTATGGTACAGGTCGGAACAGTTAAGTCTGGCTTGGTTTACTTTTCTACCACTGGTAGAACCCTTTAGTTTGGCAGAGAGAGGAGAACCTAAATATTGATGAACACTCGTACACTGCCACGTAGCCTCGTCACTCCATGGAGCATCATGGGATTTATTTTCATCGCATGCAGGATGCTGAAGAATCGACTGAAGTCTATAATAAATGCTGACATGAATGAATGAAGCGCTGTGACTCGTTCAACTTTTAAAATAAGCTAATTGTCTTGGTACACAAAGTTGTTTGAACTTAAGTTTGAAAGTTAAATCAACTCTAACTTACAAACTTAAGTTCAAACAACTTAATTCATTCAGGTTTTTTACAAATTGTAACACTTTTTTTTAAGTTGGTTCAAACATTTTCTTTTTTCAGTGCGATGTTCTCTGGTTCAGGCTGAGAAACGCACCAAGAGCAGGCAAACACAGAGGGACTTCTTTTTAAACTCTACGTTTCTTCAGCCACGACAAGGAACTACATTATTTTCAGATGTGCTTTTTCAAAACCAGGACACTTTATGTGGATACGTTTTTGTCAGGTTGTGATGATGAATCTGACTGAAATGACATAACAGGTAAGATTAAGACTGTATATTTATTCTGTGTGTGAATGGTTTTAATATTTGAAACGGTCTGAAACTGTTCGCATGAGGACTGCAGCTTTTAGTCAATCAGTGGATGTATGTCAACAATCGCATAATTTATCTACAACTTATGCGTATGTGGGAGACATCAGCCATAGGCTGGCATACATTGAAAGTATTGTGCATGCCCAAAATTTTTCAGCATACTCACTGTATTAGGATGTATGTCAGCGTGCTTAAACATGCTGTTAACTTACACAAAACTTAACTTAACTAACCATAACTTATTAGGTGTACACCCGTGTATGCCAGCATTTTTAATATGGTTGGCATACGCTAGCTGTCAAGGTGTGACAGTGGAGTTAGGAACACAGCAAAACATTTTATATTGTGTAAATTAACAGACATGAGTATAAATTCACATTTTTGTATGTGTATAACTATTTTTTTTTAACAGAGATTAACAGTTGGCAGAAACTCAGTGTAGCACATGAATGTCTGTGCTATTACTTAACATGAGGACTTGTTGTTGTTGTCGTCCTTTCGACTGCTCCTGTTGCGTTCGGGGTCGCCACAGCGGATAGCAGATCCAGATTGGTATTTGGCACAAGTTATACACCCTTCCTAATGCAACGCCAGGCTTACCAGGACAAACACACACAGCTCCTGGTGTTTTGAAGAGGTCCCCAACCCAAGTACTGACCAGGCACCACAGTGCTTAGCTTCTGAGATTTGACAGGATCAGGCTTACACAGAGCAGACTGGCTGCTAACATGAGGACGTTTCATTTCCAAAAATCAGCAAGATGGACAAATTAGCATGTGCTGGACAACATACTGATATTATTTGATAGTTTGGACAAAGGAAATTGTCAAATGGACACAGATTGGTGGACTGCAGCATTAGAAATGCTGCAATAAGAGCGCGAGTGAGTTGTTTAAATTAGCTCCTTAATTTGAAATTTTTATGCATTATTGTAGTGTACCTTTATTATTGGTGTTTATTCTTTTGTTCATCAGTTCTTTTGCTTTCTCTCTTTCATTCTGGGTCACCATAGTAGCTTTGACATGGATCTGTGTGTTCATTTGGGACACGTTTTATGCCAGACGCCCTTCTGAATGCAAGTCCAAATTTCATGGAGAACGGACACGAGTGGTCTTGAACTGGAAACCTTGTGTTCCCAAAACAAGTGCAGTAACCGCTTGGCCACCAGGCTGCCCAGTGTTTATTCTTATATCATTATAGTTTGTTTAGTGCTTTGATTTCTGGGAAAGCCCCATATAAATGTTTATTCTCAATAACCACGGTGTGTGTGTGTTTTTTTTTTTTTTTTTTTTGGGGGGGGGACCTACAAGTTGCATGGGAGTATAAGTTGCAGGACCTCCCAAAATAGTTTTTTCTTTTAAACAACTTACATTCCAGAAAATGCAGTCATTTTGACTTTGCTCGTACAGCACACTGTCTTGGCTTCAGTGGGTAATGTGGCTTCAGTGTAGTTATGAACAGGAGGTTCTTCATTAGAACTCAGTTCTTGACACTGACTCTTGGATTGTCTGGTGCACACCTTGCAGGGCTCTTCAGTTTAGCCGAGCCTTGCCTCGGTTTCTTTCTCAGTCTTTGCTTCAGTTGACAGATGGAGCAGTACATAACAAAACAGCCTAATTAAGAGAGCAGTGCGCCTCTGAATTCCCACATGTGGAAAGGCTCTCCAGCACAGTGAACATGTTGGCAAAGAGAAAAACAGGAATGATATTTTTTTTTTAGTTTAGATCATTCGTCTTTGTTCTCATTGAGCTTTGCTCTTAATGCTGCCTGGAAGACTTGCAAAGTGTGTTTAAGAAAATATCCATTGAAATGTAAGTTCTTTCTGCAGTCACTTCAAAGTGACATGACAGTGAACTGCATGGACACAACTTTAGGCACAGATGGATTTGTTTTTATTATTATTATTTTGTGGGTAGATTGAGAACAAATGTAAGTGCTTTTTTGCATTGAAGATTATAAAGATTTTGTCCTTTCGACCTTAGAATGGAGATCTGTCCAAGACGTACTGAATTCCTTTGGACTTTCCAAACGTGCAACAACAAAATGTCTGAAATGAAATGCAGCTAATGACGTGGATGATTTTAGCAATGGGCACAAAGCAGAAGATGATATAGCGCCACTATACCCAGCAGGAGGTGCTGTGAAGTAAACATCACTCCAAAAGGCCAAAAGACATTCTAGCAACAGACTCTAGGGGTCTTGGGTTTCACCAGGGCCTGCAAGTTCGACTCCAGCGAGGGATGACTCAGGTTACACATGCAAAGCAGTGAACGACACAAATGTCTGTCCAAGTGTACAAGACACAGTTGTCATATTTCTACCCGTTTGTCTTGTCGTATAAATAGTGAGTAGCCTTGTGCTTATTATGTGTCATTTGTGTACCCAGGGGTGTGTTGGCTTTAAAATGAGGCAAGGTCTTATGCTGTGTCTGTGGAATGCTACCGGGAGCAGGTAGAAAGTGATTATAGCATAGACCACCAGAACCCATCGAAACACAGGCACAGAGTTGTTCTGGCATCTGATGTCACCCATAGGTTTTCTGAAGAGCTAGAGCCAAATGGTCGGTAAGGATGGCCTGTTCATTTATCTAACCATAAAGCAAGCCATATTATCTCAGATATTCATAATAAGGCCTCATCATGTCTCTAATTATTCATAACTTTGTAGGTGGTGATGTACCGTGGTATGAGACCAAGAATGGGGTGGAGGTATGCTTCAGAGTGGTCAGGGCTTTGGAGATGTGCCTGACCTCTGTGGTGGGGTGGACAGTCAGTGCATATGTGAAGAGAAAAACATAAATATTTCTGTGTAGTAATTGATGAGACACGTTCCATCTGGAAATAACAGTAGACCAGCTAAAATGCTTCATGTTTTCCTTTAGGCAGGTTTCACACATGCAGATATTACACCACCTGGAAGACACTTTGATCCCATTATGCTCGCAGTACTTTCACACTTTAAAGTTAAGTGTTAGTTGATTCCAGTTGCAAAAAAAAAAAACTTGCATTTGTGAAACTCTTACAGTACTAATATCTAAGAAAGTATTGCACAGAAGCACTTAATGCAGTGTTGTTTGGTATTTAAATACATTTAAATACTCTTCTATGTATTATACCTGCGATGCAGTAAACACTGAAGAAACGCAACCCAGTCTTAGGGCTTGTCGTGATTCAGCAGCACATAATATACATTAATCTATGGGTTCGTCATATTGTGCCGAAAAGTCGGGTGGTTATGGTTAGGGTTGGGGGTAGGAGAGGGTTAGTAATAGTGAGTTCAAAAACCCTGTCACGATAATTTTAATCATTGTGGAAAAGACAAAAAGGTGTGTGTGTGTGTGTGTGTGTGTGTGTGTGTGTGTGTGTGTGTGTGTGTGTGTGTGTGTGTGTGTGTGTGTGTGTGTGTAACTTCGATCAAGGAGAAACTGGGGAGAACAGACATTTGCTGTTTGGTATGCTTATGTATTTTGGTTGAAGGATGAATGTCGACAAAGCCGAATGTTGATGGGACTAATATTTTTGGAGAAGTTACGGACATTAGCTAACATTACTAAATACATTCTGGACTCACGCCATTCCAGCAGGGGTCGGTAAATCATCTTTATCCCCTATTCAACCACCACCCGAGCTTGGTGGGGTTTTGCACAATATTTTGTAACGCCCATTCTTGCACATTCATATTTAAACCAATGCCTGCATGTTGTACCTCTTTAGAATCAGACATTCTCAAAGAAAATGAACATCAACTCCAATCTAAGACAACCATCCACCACAAATGCCAATAACTAATAATTTGATATTAATATTAGAATTCATAATTTTCCATTCTTACCTTGTCCGGGTCTTTTGGACCTCCAAAACAAGTTGAATCCGGCTATAAGTGGGCTCATTTTGTTTGTGACTCTCTACAGAAAAATCATATCCAGTTGTCCCATAACGTAATGTTGAATGTTGTTATAATCCATCAAAGTCCATTTTACTCCACGAAAAGCAAAAATATGACGATAAAAACACGTCTTTCTCATGTATAGCAACCGGTTTTCGACACGTTTGGATTTTCCATGTGACTTGGGCTTATTCACTAACCTGTTTGCTCTCTAAATCCACCGTAAGCTCCGTTCTCTGTACGCACATTCGTCTGGTGGATGCTTGTTTGGAAAACATGCGCTCCAAGGCACTTCCACGTTTGCCCAATCAGAGTCAGCAAGCCCAGTGAGTATCAAAACTATGACTCATATTTTCTGTTAGCCAATGAGATAAGCTTTCCAGTGCACCATGGGAATCGTAGTCTTTAGCTACAAAGGCAGCTTGCATGAGCGTGCGGAAAAGTGATAGACACAGCAGAGTGAGGGCAGAGGGTGCACAGGAGTGAATGCTATATGAAAATTTTAAATATTGAAAAAGAAATTGCTTGAATGGAAATTTTCATCCATGTTAATATGGAAATATATTTATTATGGTCAAATTAGTCATAAAATACAAATAATCCTGTTTGGCACTTTTGGAGCTAATGTGGATCAATTGTGCCAAATGCCACTTTTACATACAAAAAGGCTCAGTTTCACAGTGCTTATGACTAGAGATCTGATATTGCACACAGTTATTGTCCAGAACATAACAAGTGTAGTGTGTTTGAAATATATCCATGATACAAGGTGGTAATAATTACTTTTTTATTCAAGCAGAAAAAAAATGAAATTTTGGACGTTTGAAGTTACATTACTCAATTTGTGTAGCGCTTACAGAGTTCATGCACATATCAGCAGAAACTACAAGACAAGAGCTTTCAAATGCGACATACACATACGTGTGGGATTTATAACATTATTTTACTGGCCAATGGCATTTGGGTATGCAATACTTTTGTGCACAAGCCAGAAAGAGGTGGGTGTTAGCAGGATTTATATTGAAAGCTTGAGTGCATGCATGTTATTTTATTTAGTAAGTACATAATTGTTAATTGTAAATACATTAAAAAATATGTGGATGACACAATGTGGAAACACTTTTTTCCACTGTGGTCCATTTAAAAATCAAATGACAAAAAAAAAGTAATAACAAAATATTAATAATAATATGGATAATAATAATCATGATAATAATAATAGTGTGCATATGATAACAGCCTAAACATCAAATGACAAAATAGAAGTAATAATGAAACGGTAATAATAATAATAATAATAATGTACATATGAAAACAAGAACCTAAACAATTTATAAATACATTAAGACAGTAAATTAACATTAAAAAAATTACATAATTAACAGGAAATAAAAGGGTTGAATTCCTCTTCTTTCTAAAAACACTCTGAGCTCACATTGTTGCAACGCATTATACAAGTTTTGCTTAATTTATTACCACCCTTGAAAAATGTCAGCTACCTATTTTCTAAACCCTACCCAATCTAGAGCCTGTGGATCCCCACGGGCAGCACGCTAGTGGATAAAATAATGCAGTAATATAATCTATACTGTGAACAACCTCATGTCTGGCTCTGTATGTTTGTGAGTTTTTGAAGGCAGCAGTGTTGGTGTAGTAGTTAGGCCAATTAGCCACAGAATAAGTCATATTACTACTGATCTGTATATAACACTGGATAGCTCATTGGCCAATATTTCTGAAGCAAATCGGCAGCCATATTACCACTCACATGTACCGCTCCTGAAGGGTCTTTTCTACCCATCTTTGATCAGGCGCACACAGTTTTATTCTTTGTGATTTTGCCAAAAATGCCTTCATGTGCAGCTATAAACTGTGCAAATCCCCATTTCAAAGGCTGTGGATGAACATTTCACCTGTGAGTATGATTGAAATGGAAAGTAATGAACATCTATCTTCTATCCCTTATTCCAGCGCCAATATTTCTGAAGCAAATCGGCAGCCATATTACCACTCACATGTACCGCTCCTGAAGGGTCTTTTCTACCCATCTTTGATCAGGCGCACACAATTTTATTCTTTATGATTTTGCCAAAAATGCCTTCATGTGCAGCTATTAACTGCAAATCACCATTTCAAAGGCTGTGGACGAACATTTCACCTGTGAGTATGATTGAAATGGAAAGTAATGAACATCTATCTTCTATCCCTTATTCCAGCGTATAGACATAGATAATAATAATAAGCGGATGTATGTAGCCACATGTTGATTTTTGTGTTGGATGAACTATTTTAAGACATTTATCAGGTTTTCTTGTGCATAGTTTTAGAGCTTTAGGCGTTGTTGTTACAAGCTTTATTACTAATATTAGGCTCAAGCTCATAGAGCTGTGTGTAAGAAATGTCATTGCAAGAGAAAACCAACTCTACGGTAACTAGTTAAGTGTGTTTTATTCTTTCAGTGCAACTGTTTTAAAAAATCTGCTATTGCTATATTATCCATTATGATTTTTGTAATCATCCACTTTTGTTGTTCACTTTTGTTTTTGATGTGGTACATATCTATCTAGATATCTATCTATTCTTGCTGATGATTACACAAAATGTGTATAAACGTTGATTAAAGAATCATAATTTGTAGAATTATTTGTCCCAGTGAGATATGAGTAATTGAGAATAGAAGGAACAAATGTGTCAAAGTACTAAAAGAAAGAAAGGAAATAAATGAAATAGCTCATCATGGCACACATTGATTGAGGGATGAAGGTTACTTTAACTGGAGAACAGAAAGAAGGAAATGAGAGAATCAACTCAGTTATTACTCTAAATTGTTGATGTTCTAATAAGCTGTCTGTGCGGTCCACATTTCAATTTTCAATTTCAATTTATTTTCATTTGTATAGCGCCAAATCACAACAGCATTGCCTCAAAGCGCTTCACACAGGCAAGGTCTAACCTTACCATCCCCCAGAGCAACAGGTGTAAGGAAAAACTCCCTCTGAGGAAGAAACCTCAAGCAGACCAGACTCAAAGGGGTGACCCACTGCTTGGGCCATGCTACAAACATAAATTACAGAACAATTCACAGACAAATATACAAGAAATGCTATTGGCGCACAGGACAGGAGGATCGCCAACACGAATACAACTCCCATCTCAATCAATCAATCAATTTTTTTATATAGCGCCAAATCACAACAAACAGTTGCCCCAAGGCGCTTTATATTGTAAGGCAAGGCCATACAATAATTATGTAAAACCCCAACGGTCAAAACGACCCCCTGTGAGCAAGCACTTGGCTACAGTGGGAAGGAAAAACTCCCTTTTAACAGGAAGAAACCTCCAGCAGAACCAGGCTCAGGGAGGGGCAGTCTTCTGCTGGGACTGGTTGGGGCTGAGGGAGAGAACCAGGAAAAAGACATGCTGTGGAGGGGAGCAGAGATCGATCACTAATGATTAAATGCAGAGTGGTGCATACAGAGCAAAAAGAGAAAGAAACAGTGCATCATGGGAACCCCCCAGCAGTCTACGTCTATAGCAGCATAACTAAGGGATGGTTCAGGGTCACCTGATCCAGCCCTAACTATAAGCTTTAGCAAAAAGGAAAGTTTTAAGCCTAATCTTAAAAGTAGAGAGGGTGTCTGTCTCCCTGATCTGAATTGGGAGCTGGTTCCACAGGAGAGGAGCCTGAAAGCTGAAGGCTATGCCTCCCATTCTACTCTTACAAACCCTAGGAACTACAAGTAAGCCTGCAGTCTGAGAGCGAAGCGCTCTATTGGGGTGATATGGTACTACGAGGTCCCTAAGATAAGATGGGACCTGATTATTCAAAACCTTATAAGTAAGAAGAAGAATTTTAAATTCTATTCTAGAATTAACAGGAAGCCAATGAAGAGAGGCCAATATGGATGAGATATGCTCTCTCCTTCTAGTCCCCGTCAGTACTCTAGCTGCAGCATTTTGAATTAACTGAAGGCTTTTTAGGGAACTTTTAGGACAACCTGATAATAATGAATTACAATAGTCCAGCCTAGAGGAAATAAATGCATGAATTAGTTTTTCAGCATCACTCTGAGACAAGACCTTTCTGATTTTAGAGATATTGCGTAAATGCAAAAAAGCAGTCCTACATATTTGTTTAATATGCGCTTTGAATGACATATCCTGATCAAAAATGACTCCAAGATTTCTCACAGTATTACTAGAGGTCAGGGTAATGCCATCCAGAGTAAGGATCTGATTAGACACCATGTTTCTAAGATTTGTGGGGCCAAGTACAATAACTTCAGTTTTATCTGAGTTTAAAAGCAGGAAATTAGAGGTCATCCATGTCTTTATGTCTGTAAGACAATCCTGCAGTTTAGCTAATTGGTGTGTGTCCTCTGGCTTCATGGATAGATAAGCTGGGTATCATCTGCGTAACAATGAAAATTTAAGCAATACCGTCTAATAATTCTGCCTAAGGGAAGCATGTATAAAGTGAATAAAATTGGTCCTAGCACAGAACCTTGTGGAACTCCATAATTAACTTTAGTCTGTGAAGAAGATTCCCCATTTACATGAACAAATTGTAATCTATTAGATAAATATGATTCAAACCACCGCAGCGCAGTGCCTTTAATACCTATGGCATGCTCTAATCTCTGTAATAAAATTTTATGGTCAACAGTATCAAAAGCAGCACTGAGGTCTAACAGAACAAGCACAGAGATGAGTCCACTGTCCGAGGCCATAAGAAGATCATTTGTAACCTTCACTAATGCTGTTTCTGTACTATGATGAATTCTAAAACCTGACTGAAACTCTTCAAATAGACCATTCCTCTGCAGATGATCAGTTAGCTGTTTTACAACTACCCTTTCAAGAATTTTTGAGAGAAAAGGAAGGTTGGAGATTGGCCTATAATTAGCTAAGATAGCTGGGTCAAGTGATGGCTTTTTAAGTAATGGTTTAATTACTGCCACCTTAAAAGCCTGTGGTACATAGCCAACTAATAAAGATAGATTGATCATATTTAAGATCGAAGCATTAAATAATGGTAGGGCTTCCTTGAGCAGCCTGGTAGGAATGGGGTCTAATAACCATGTTGATGGTTTGGATGAAGTAACTAATGAAAATAACTCAGACAGAACAATCGGAGAGAAAGAGTCTAACCAAATACCGGCATCACTGAAAGCAGCCAAAGATAACGATACGTCTTTGGGATGGTTATGAGTAATTTTTTCTCTAATAGTTAAAATTTTGTTAGCAAAGAAAGTCATGAAGTCATTACTAGTTAAAGTTAATGGAATACTCAGCTCAATAGAGCTCTGACTCTTTGTCAGCCTGGCTACAGTGCTGAAAAGAAACCTGGGGTTGTTCTTATTTTCTTCAATTAGTGATGAGTAGAAAGATGTCCTAGCTTTACGGAGGGCTTTTTTATAGAGCAACAGACTCTTTTTCCAGGCTAAGTGAAGATCTTCTAAATTAGTGAGACGCCATTTCCTCTCCAACTTACGGGTTATCTGCTTTAAGCATCTCTGCAGCTCCATCTCTGGATGGAGCTGCACCTTAAACAGAGAGAAAAAACAGAGTCAGGTATCAGAAAGACAAAAAAAATACTGTATAATTTGCCAGCATTAAACAACAAGAAAAACAGAGAAATACTAAGGTGATCGTCGGCCACTAGCCCTAAACTTCACTAAAAGACCCAGAATTTAGGTAAAGTTGAGGCCGCAGCCCGCTCCAATTAGTAATAAATGAATTAAGAGTAAAAAGCGTACGACAAAACTGTACCAGTATGCTAGCCATATGAAAGGGAAAATAAGTGCATCTTAAGTCTGGACTTGAAAGTCTCCACAGAATCTGACTGTTTTATTGACGCAGGGAGATCATTCCACAGAACAGGGACACGATAAGAGAAAGCTCTGTGACCCACAGACTTCTTATTCACCTTAGGGACACAAAGTAGTCCTGCACCCTGAGAACGTAAAACCCAGGCCGGTACGTAAGGTTTAATTAGGTCAGCTAGGTAGGGAGGTGCCAGTCCACGAATAATTTTATAGGTTAGTAGCAGAACCTTAATATCTGATCTCACTGGGACAGGAAGCCAGTGAAGGGATGCCAAAATGGGTGTAATGTGGTTGTACTTTCTGCTTCGTGTCAAAGGTCTGGCTGCAGCATTTTGAACCAATTGGAGACCCCTAATGCTAGACTGCGGTAAACCAGAAAATAGAACATTGTAGTAGTCCAATCTAGAAGAGATAAATGCATGGATCAGGGTCTCAGCATCAGCCATAGACAGGATGGGATGAATATTCGTGATATTTTGCAGCTGGAAGAAAGCAGTCCTAGTAATATTTCTAATGTGGAGGCCAAAGGACAACGAAGGATCAAAAATTACCCCAAGGTTCCTCACTTTGTCAGTGTGATGTATGATACCCGAGCTGAGGCTGAGCGTTAACTGGTCAAATTGATGCCGATGTCTCACTGGACCAAGAACCATCATTTCAGTTTTATCAGTGTTTAAAAGTAGGAAGTTTCTAGACATCCAGCTTCTCACTGCTGCAAGGCAATCTTCTAAGGATTTTATGTGAACGAGATTACCAGCAGTTATCGGCATGTATAACTGAGTATCATCTGCATAGCAGTGAAAGGTAATCCCAAAACGCCGCAATATGTGCCCAAGACGTGCTATATAAAGGGGGAAAAGAAGACAGACCCCTGTGGAACCCCAAATTTCATGTCACTAAGGTTAGAGGTAGTGTTACTGTACCAAACACAGTGAGAACGACTGGTCAAGTACGACATCAGCCATGCAAGGGCACAGCCATCTTACCACATAACCTGTGAGTGGTAAGATGGCTGCTTGTTTTCTTCAGAGGTTTGTATGGAGTGTGTGTGCCAATGACCCATCCAGTGTTATTTACACATCAATAATTATTACAGGTATTTGTCATAAAATGCTCACAAAGGAGCCATTTGGTCATGCTAATGTTAGCCATTACTATCACACTATGATGCTTGTTACTTCTACAAAAATGTTGTTTTCAAGGCATGTGATTGATGTGTTTTTGTGCTTTGATTTATTCTATTTTTAGTATTATTCTCTGGGTTATCTGGTTAATTTTTCCTTGTCATGGGTAACATTTTGGTTAGGTTGTGGTCATGTTAACCCCGATGTTGTTCCCTGTTCTCATTGCTTTCTATATTTCAGTTTTCCCAGCTCCCTGTTTTTCTCTCCTTGCTCTCTTAATGCCCTCTTGTTTCTTCTTTCAGCATCATCACTCCTGTGCCGTTAGACAGTCTCGTGATTTCAGTGATCAATTTCCCAGCTGATTCCTATTGGCAATCATTTGTTACAGTATTTAATTTGTGCCCCCCCCCCCCCCCCCCCCCCGTTTTCTGTTACTGTTGGCTCCTCTGTTCTTCATGACTGCACTTTTCTTATTTTTATTTTTGACTGGCGTCTGTAATTACTCAGTTTGCTTTTTTGTTTGTTTGTTTTTTTTTTTTTTTTTTTTTTTTTTTTTTTGTGCCTGCTGTATTAGCACTAACCCTTTTGCTACGGGAATTCATTGTTACTGAGATCAGACTGTTTTTGCAGAGCACTGTTATGTTACTGTCAGTTAGTATTCTGCATTACTCTCAGGCTGTCTCTCAAGCCATTTGCCCCGTCATGTCATGGACTTAAGTTTTGTTCCTAGTTCTCTGTTTTTGCTTAAATAAGGAACTCTGGACTGGAATATCCGGTGCATCTTTCTGCATTGGGGTCCTGCTTGAGAGCACACCCATTTACACCTGCAGCTTTCTGTTTTACTGTGTTGTGAGATGTGGACAACTGAATGATTTTGGTACCAGGTCTCTTTAGAGGATTCTTGGGTACTGCTGGAATGACTGAGTCAAACAAATGGTTACTTAGAGAGACTCAAATAACTTCCATTTGGAGGAAACGTCACCTGTGACATTTTGGCCATGTGGTGCATTAATCTGGGCGTGATCATGCACACAGGTGCCTCCATGTTGAGGACCCCAGCAGCTAGAGAAGGTCCAGGGGATGCTTATGTTTCACCTGGCTGTGACAGATGGATGTCTACTTTCGAATGCTGTGGATGGACCAGTTGTCTGCCTCAATTGTTGCCACCCAGGACACAAAGTGGTTCTGTGGTGTGGTGGATGCAGCAAAGAGTGGGACCAGCACCCTCACAGACTTGACTTTCACCTCTCGCAAACTGGTGTGCATTTATTGTCTGTTTCTTTGCCAACTAAAAACCTCATAATGAATTGCTTGTTGTTGCCGCTGCTTTAATGTATTAATTCCTGAGAAATAGATAGAAATTATGAAAAATTCCTCATCTTGCTATGTAAGTGAAAGTAAAATGTTATGGTCAGAGCGACAAAGTCAGGCATGGGCCACAAGATGCAGACTGCGCGACTCAAAGGGTTAAGTGCAAAAGCCAGTAGCTTTGATTTCCATGTGATGGTGGTATGTAATTGTGACAAAAACACTCCGTGGCACAATCCAAAAATACAACAAACTCTCCAAAAACACACAAACAAAAAACTATCAAACATCACAGCGATGGAATACTGACAAAACTAACAAGTGCAGACGAATGACAAGTGGGTTCAGAGATGGAGGACTGACGAAAGGTAAGCGGCCAGCAGTGACGCATAAGAGAGTGACTTAAAAATACAAGAACTGATTAATCACAGTGAGGGCGGGAGAACCGGAGCGTTCTTAAAGTGACATCAGAAACTAATAAGTAAACAACCATCCAGAGAAATTTGGAGATCAGACCAAATCCAGAATTAAACATCAAAACCCCGACACCTCCACAATCAAAAAATCACTCGGAAACAAAAAGACAACGGAACGTGATAGACCGTGAGAACTGACAGTGCAAAACCCAACACTCATACCTGATCATGAGATACGTTTAAGCGGAAAAATAATAAAAGGGAGATGAGACAAATCTGAATAGATGCATTCAGACACTACATAACAGAACATACTGTCGCCAGATCACAAGGGCTGGGGCCCACACATACTGACAGAGGCCACTCGCAGCCGTCAGGCAAGACCAAGACAACTGTGCCTAACTGGCAAACGGAATCGGCAATAGGAAAAGGCTCATACCAGCACACACCCACAGACCATGGGGTTAGGAGCACATCGAAGACAAATGGACCTCATGCACACGTATGACCACACACACACACAACTGGAGATGAAGCACACACTCACAGACCACAGGGGCCCCCACTGAGGACAGGCAGAACCATGCACCCGCTCACACACACCTTCACACAGGACAGACTAAACCACTCACCCCTTCACACACGCACTGTCAAGCAGACATCCACAGACAACATGAGGACAGGGCAGGGAATAACCTAAAAAGAACCCCCAACCATACTGAACTGCAACAGCAAAGATCTTAAATCCATCTCCAGATCCTGAGCAACACCAACACTTGATGGTCTTCATCTGTCTCTCTGTTGAAGCCACTTTTTGAGGAAACCTGTCAGTGATCACATAACCTTTGTGCTGACAGTAAACGTGTTAAAGTGTGAATGAAGGTTTCACTTGTGCTCAGGCAAACATCAGGACAGTCTTCAAAAGAGGGTTTTTTGTTCTTTGTGCTGAAATTCAGAAATCAGAATACATGTGAGATATCATTCTTTATATGGAGATTTTTTTGTGTGTGTGTGTGTTTCTGCATATAAAGAAATAAAAGTTTACTACTAATAAAACTCTGATTAGCATGAGCTATTCAATGATCAGGAAACCATTATTTAAATCTTTCTGGTGTGTTTGTGTTAGACAGTCCAGCATTGCTAAAAACACTGGTCATCAAAAGATGACAGGCTTTTCTCTGTTTTATGTCACTGCATTTATATATATTATATATCTTTGAGTTTTTGTTAAGTTGTTGAATGATGCAGGATTCTTATGGGAGATTCTGCATTTGGTACTTACTGTCCATATATGCACAGTTTCCATGGCGATGTTTCAGCATTTGCTGCAAGACCTGAGTGAGTGCAGAGGCAAGTTACCAAAAGGACGCATCACATCAGTAATATTTTGTAGTGTGTGACTCACTTTGCTGGTTAGATTAGCCCTTCCCATTGCACTGATCTGATACATGGTTGCAGTCATTACCCTTAGATTGTTGCTCTTATCTCATGAGTTCCCTGTGTCACACCACAGAATGTAGAAATAATAGACAAACCCTCCATGACATCACTTATAGGAATTCTGAATGGCTTGGCGCTCAAGTGGATTTGTTTTGGAAATTCCCATTTTGGCCGTGCCTGACTTCGCCCAACTCCCCAGCCTTAAGTAATAGGTAAAGGGGTAGAACAGTGGTGTCCAAACTACAAAAGTTAGCAAAATAATTGCAAATTAGCTTGTTAGCTTGGTAACTTCAAGACACATGAGCGGGTTCTGGTTTTTATTTGGACCACATAGGTCATGCCAGTGTTGTTAATGTTCTACCCCACTGGTGTCCAAACTACTCCTGAAATGGCCAAGGGGGTGCAGGTTTTCTTTGCAGCCAATGACTTCAGTAGGTGTTTTCACTGATTAACATCACTTTGAGCAGATGGGGTAAGTTCATCAGTGAAATCAGTGCTCTGGGTCTACACCCTGTGTGCTGCACCAGTGGTTACAAAGCTTCCCTCTATTGTGAAGGATGCACAAGCATTCAGTACAGTGTACAACAGCTTGATCACAAGAGTTCAGCATGGAGTCTGGCCCTTCAGGGGCCACACATGCAGCTGAAGGCATTCTGGGTAAGGATGCTGAATGCACCTCCCCAACTGCAACAAAAGGTCGCTCCTCGGAGGGAGAGGACACTCCTCCTCGCTGAGGAGCATTAGAATCATGGGGAACCATGTCCTGCCCAAGCAGCATGGGGGCACCAGCAAAACTGTAATTGCTCATGCATATCGTGTGTACTGTCAGTGTGATCAACAGAAGATGTGGTGACCTAGCCAAAAGGTGAGCCAGAGCGTCTTGGCCCAAGGGGCTGTTCGGTTCCAAGAGAGAGAACCACAGGCAACAGTGTGTTGTGGTGTTTGAGGCAAACCGATCGCCTTGCTTACCTTTCCCAGATCATCTGAACCACATTCAGGTTCATTCTGGTGGTGGCAGTTTTTGTCATGAGAGCAAATTTGCAGCACTCAGCAGATGCACAGCTCTGAGACTCTGTGAGGCAAAGCCCACTGGAGAAACCTCTGGGAATGAACAGACCTGGTGCCCCCTTGATGGTTTATGTGGTAGACTGTTGATGTGTTGTCTGACCAAACAAGCAAGTTTCCCCTCTAAGGTGGGGGAGAAATGCCTCAGAGCTAGCCGGACAGCCCATAGCTCTAGCACATTGATGTGCTGAAGCCTCTGCCAAGGGATCCAGATGACCCTGACCATTCTGTGGTTCCACATTGCACCTCAACTTGAAAGTGAGGTATCTGTTGCAATGACCTCCTGGTGGGGCAGACAGCCCAGCAGAACACCATGTGTTATGAATTCCCTGCCTTCCCAGGGCTGAAGATGTCAAAGGAAATGGTCGGGAAGACACATAGACCTATTTTGATGCAGCTTGGGGTGGAGGCCCAGGCTGTTGAGCCAAATTTGTAAGGGGTGCAAAAACAGGAGTCACGGAGCTCTTTGTGAAATTGACAGAGGGCCGTAGCTGCGACACGTGGTTCAGTAGGGTCAAAGTGCTTGCTTCCGGCTCAGAGCACACACAAGCCAGTCATCTAGGTACGGAAGAATCCGTACCCCATGCAAAGGAGAGAGTCCTGCTGCCGTGCACCTGGTGAACATACGGGGAGAGAGGGAGAGTCCGAATGGTAGGACTTGGAACTGGTAGGCCCATCCCTCAAAGGCAAACCGGAGGAACTGCCTCTGGTGAAATGACACCGGGATGTGTAAATAGGTGTCCTTCAGGTCCACACTGGTAAACCAGTCCCCCTGACAAATTGGTGAACATCCGAAAACACTGCACCTTCAAGTAATGACTTAAATTTCTGAGGTCGAGAATAGGATGAAACCCAACATCCTTTTTTGAAACTAGAAAAAAAATTGAATAGAACGCTCTTAACTGATCTGAACTCTGGAACTGTTCTATGGCTACTTTCTTCAGGAGCTCCAAAATTTCCTGCCTGACAACAAGAGACCTCTCTGGTCTGTAACAACTGTAACTTTTACCCCATTGAACTTGGGGGGAGGATGACTGAACTGAATATTGTAGCCCCTGACCAATTGGGAAACCACCCATTGGTCTGAGACCAAGGCCCACCACCAGTCAAGCTGTTTCCTGAGTGTCGATCCCACCAGTCATTTCTGGGAGGTCTACTTGTAGGTGGCTGAGAGGTGGACTGCTGGGAAGGCTGATGAGCCGGACCCCGTTCCCAGGGAGCACATCCGTTCATGGAGTGGAAGCCACCTGCATGCTTAGGTTGGTGCCTGGGAGTTCGTTGTAATAACGCAAATTGCTGGCGTGACTCATTTGCCTGAACGGCACACTCCAAGGTTTGTTGGGCTGTAGACCCAAAAACCTGGCCTAGGGTGACAGGCAGGGTGCATAGTGATTGCCTGCATGCCCCAGGCAATAGGGATTGGGCCAACCACAATTAGCGTTGGGCAATGGTCAGGGTGGACATCAACCTGCCAAGTTCTCATGATATGTAGGTGAAAGCCTGGAGCGAAGCATCACTCAGGCTCTGTGTCACTGTCAGCACCAGCATCCTCGCTCCTGTCATTGTTGGAGTTATTGCGTCCTCACATTGAAGGGCAGTCTACTGTTATGCGATCACCGGTCAGTGTTCTAAAAAAAGTTGCCTGCACGCTGTACTATTTAGCTGACAAAGGGAGAGTCCAAAAAACAGAAAATGCATTTGGATTGTCAAGGCAGGTTGTCTCAAAAATTGTTCGCCAGGTGTGTAAAGCTACAACCCCTGGCAAAAATTATGGAATCATCGGCCTCGGAGGATGTTCATTCAGTTGTTTAATTTTGTAGAAAAAAAGCAGATCACAGACATGACACAAAACTAAAGTCATTTCAAATGGCAACTTTCTGGCTTTAAGAAGCACTATAAGAAATCAGGGAAAAAAAATTGTGGCAGTCAGTAACGGTTACTTTTATAGACCAAGCAGAGGGAAAAAAATATGGACTCACTCAATTCTGAGGAAAAAATTATGGAATCATGAAAAACAAAAGAACGCTCCAACACATCACTAGTATTTTGTTGCACCACCTCTGGCTTTTATAACAGCTTGCAGTCTCTGAGGCATGGACTTAATGAGTGACAAACAGTACTCTTCATAAATCTGGCTCCAACTTTCTCTGATTGCTGTTGCCAGATCAACTTTGCAGGTTGGAGCCTTGTCATGGACCATTTTCTTCAACTTCCACCAAAGATTTTTAATTGGATTAAGATCCGGACTATTTGCAGGCCATGACATTGACCCTATGTGTCTTTTTGCAAGGAATGTTTTCAGTTTTTGCTTTATGACAAGATGCATTATCATCTTGAAAAATGATTTCATCATCCCCAAACATCTTTTCAATTGATGGGATAAGAAAAGTGTCCAAAATATCAACGTAAACTTGTGCATTTATTGATGATGTAATGACAGCCATCTCCCCAGTGCCTTTACCTGACATGCAGCCCCATATCATCAATGACTGTGGAAATTTACATATTCTCTTCAGGCAGAAACAAAAAGAAATCAGAAGAAAATATTTTACATTAGTTTCATTCTATTTTAACCTCTTGAAATGACATTATGGCAATAAATCATTCATTTCTATATTTACATGCACTGCTAAGCTAAACTGCCAAAATTTATAATGAGTCACTGTAAGTACACACCTGAAGCTGGTCTCTCCTCTGTTTCACTGCGGTTGTCACACTGCTCTCCTACTCAGTGTCTGACACAGCCTCGCATGGCCCCGTGGTGCACAAGGAGGATGTAGAAGGCGAGGGAACAGAGAGGGAGGCTATCATCCAAGTCATTTGTTTTAATGCCAGACGATATGGCTGTAGTGGCGGGGGAAGCGCCCCATATTTGTTCACATAGCTCAAAATAAAGCAGAGCGACTCTCCCATACACACTCCTGAGTCCGCTGTCAACAGCCAGGTGATATTTGGCCCTGATTGCCTTAATTTTTGTGGTCAGGGTAGCCCGCGTTAGCTCTCCCCTTCCATGGGGAAACTCATTGGAGGTCTTCGCAGCATATTGTTCCAAAAACAGTGTCAGTATGTCCACGTACTTGCTTTGACAAGACTCCCAATCAACATTTTCTTGTCTTGCTGACTTTATATTCCAAAACTATGTTTAAGAGCAATTCTGGCTCCTTATCGGTCTACACGAACGAGCCTGGCACCACATGTTTCACATTTTGTGGAAGTGACATCAACAGATGGACGCTTACTCTGATTGGATAGAATTTGGGGAACTTCTGCCACCTAAAGGTCTGCCATGTGCTTAAATACGCACTTATGCGGTTAGGCGTGGAAGAATTTTTTCTATAAATGAGGCGGAGTACTCTAGACGGAGGCGGCAGGATATTCAGTTTTACAAAAACCCTGCTACGTGTGGACAAGGCCTATGTCCAAGGTGTGGGAGTCCATTACGGAAGAAGGGGAATGGCCCCCCTCTTCTTGGCCCTCAAACTGACCTGTCTGGTCCACACTAAATAATAACTCGGATGCTGCGATAGATGTAGCATCCTCAACACGATGGTTAGTAGTGGGGGGGAGTCACCTCCTCCCTATATATCCTCACTCCTCCTCACTATATTCATAGGAAGGCGCTAACTGCTCTGTGAAAGGAATAGCAGAAGCCATAGGAGGCTACAGACTAAGGAGCAGCGACTTCATCTGAGTAAATTCAGAGGCTAGCGTGTCGACATTATTGGACAAGATTAGGTCATAGCTACTCTTCTTTTCTGTAGCAGTAAGAGCCTCAACATGTGGGCACTTACATGATTTGGGGGCCAGTGTTGCAGAGAGCATCTCTGTTTCATACCTGGCCAGTTTGGCCAACTTCTCAGCCAATAGTATAGAAATGCAATTGAAGCAGACATCTGTGATTGCTTGTTTCACGTGTCCAGCCTCAAGACATGATGGACATTATGGCTGTCCTCTGTGCTCAGAGGGGCCAAACAGCTAACTCTATTATAGAGTGAAATCAGCTATACCCTCTTGTCAAATCAACTGTTTCTACTCTGCAAAATTTACTGTGTACTTCACTATGCGCTATGGGATGCTTGTGGCAAGGAGCAGAAAACTCTCACAGTGCCTCAGACTCCCAGCCAGTTGTCACAAGGTTACAGCCCCAAATGGCAACGTAGCAGAGAGCAAAGAACACAAACACTACAGCGGTCAAAGTCAGCGTGGTATGTCCCGGCTACAGCTGCTGTAACGGAGCAGGTGTTATCGTATATTGTTCACTGACAGCACCCAGGTCACACCCACTAACGTGACTTTGTTGGTATGAGATCTCGACCTCTTCACATGCGATAAACCAGGTGCTAAGCACCGCCCTCTGGTGGTCAGGTAGAACCAAATAGAACTGATCATTGTTTGCATTTGTCCTCCTCAATATCAGCTTACCATGGCAGAAAGCTAGGCTTATTCACTTTATTAGATAACTATACTAATTCTGCCTTATTGTAGTTATTTGTCTATTTCTTTCATTCAAATATCTGTGACTGTCATTGTGTATGTGTATGTGTGTCACTGACTTTTGTGATACCAACTAATGCTGAAACTATCTTGGCTGCTGTGTTGTGCATCAAAGTAACACACAAGGCACTAGAACCCTAAATGTGCTAAGTGCTATTATTGTGACACTATGGGTGTAACTAATATTGCCTAACTAGTTCTCTGCTAATTGGTGCTAACAATGTGAACATAAAATTAAATATTACAATTTCACTCACCAGAAATACTTCATCAGACTTCCGAGATGGTTTGTTAGTACAACAGACTGCCCAGAAAGGCATGTTATCTCAAATATTTGTAATAAAATGCTTGGTAATTAGCTTGCTGGCTTTTCTCTTTGACCGTGCTCGTAATCCTGGATAAATTTATGGCTATATAAAATGTAAACTGTGAGCTGTATAAAAATTCAGTTGTCATGAACAAGAAAACTATCTCGACACTGTAAAAAAAAAAAATGTATGTCCATGATGTAACATGTTTGTCTCAGCTGTGATGTTTTAACATGGGGTTCTATGGGTATTGGCTTTCTTTTGTATGCAGCCTCAAATGGCCGTTCAACGAACTGCAGGTTTTGGTACTAACGTGTTGGATACATTTGTCTGTACCGGCGAGTTGTTGCTTGGGTCGTACCTGCTTAGTGAAATATTACAGTGATGATCATGCTTCCAGTATTTTATGAAGGTTACTGATGGTGCTGTTGTATAACTGCTCTCAGATATGGCTTCCTTCTTTTGTCAGCAGCAGATTTTATGTAAAATACAATCAAGCAGATCGATGCATTTGTGCATATATATCACGGCTCTGTAATGGGTCTGACTTTTTCTGTTAAACCAGTAATGTGGGAGGTTTTACAGCTGATGCACAGAAAGTAGCCACAGAGCAGAAGCTCCCTATTTGGCACTTCCTTCTGCTAAAAGGATGTAAAGGAGAGACCGCTCTAGGCTGAGTCCAGGGTGTGTGGCATCGCTACAACACCGGCTCGCGTCTGCCTCTTGTGCAGAGAGCACCAGCAGTGGGAGGGAGTAGGTGGATATCAAAAGGTGAAATGGAAATGCATCCTAGCATGGCAACCAAATGTTTTTTCTCCCCTCAGTTGCAAGTCTACTTATATAATGTTCACTCATGTTCCTGTATGTCTAAGAAACCCGTTCATTACTATTAAAGAAACAGCTCCTGCTGTCTGCAGTGCAGCAAGCATCACAATACTTCCAGTCAGTATCTCAAAGTTTACACAGCAGTAGCTGGAATACTTGTAGGTCTTCTGGTGCTTTGCCACTCACCCGAGTAGCTCCATCAGTTTTTAAAAGGTACGACTGTGTGGTGTTGCCCAATATATAGCCCTAAGGACGTATATTAGGCAACACACAAGATCAGTCTGTTCAACTAAAGAAATCATTTTTCAGTTTCTTTTAAGAGTTGTTAAAATGTGGCAGGATGCAGTTCAGACACAAATATGTTGTTTTGACCATATTTTTTTTTAGAGTATAGGTCACACCGAAGTATATGTTGCAACTTTTTCTGTATTATCGGCTCTTTAATTTGGGATTTTTGTCCACTGTTGTAGTTAATGTTGGCATTTATCCTTTTATCATTGGAGTTTATTTTTTTTAGTGCTTTGATTCTTTGATAAGCCATAAAAAATAGTTATTGTAATTATTAATATGGAGTGTGTGATATTTTCTTTGTTTTGTATATGGAGTATAAGACACAGGACCTCCCAAACTGATCAAAAGCTTGGACCTTATACTCTGGAAAACATGGTATGTGGCTTCTGCGGATTCTTCTTTGGCTGACCCGTTTGAGAAGAGATAATGTAATGTAATGTAATCAGTGGTGGGCACAGTTCAGCTAATCCGATAACAGATAATTATCGGAGCTAATGTTTTTGCTAGCAGAAGTTCCGATAACTTTCAGTCCGATAACATTTTCTTTGCTGGTAAAGTGACCAAAGTTTAATGGTCAAAAATTGTGTGTAAACCCTAAAATCAAACATTTTAGTCTGTCTGTTGTGTGTTTGTAGCAGACTGGCTGCCTGTTGCTTGCTGATGACATCATTAAACGGAAAACGTGATGGGCCGGTCGACGCAGGGAGCATTGTGGGTAATGTAGTTCAGGTTCACTTTGGATGTTACAGTGAGGGAGTCTGTTCAACACAAAAACAAAATGGACTAATTTTCGCATTATTTTATTTTATTTCTTTGTGGCTGTAATTTAATCACCAAGACTCGGTGGGGGAGTGGAGCTTCTCACGGTGCAGGTGTGTACAGAGGGACTTTTCTTCAGGTTTAGACACGGTATTGGATTTTTTTTTTAAAAAGGATGCTTTATGTGGATTATTTATTCAGATGAATCCCACTGAAACTAACAGGTAAGAATTTATATTTACTATGTGTATTTTATTCTGCCAGTCAATGCATTAATGGACGTATTTTGGTTGATTAAGACGCAGAGTTCAAAGCATGTGAAAAAGCACCAGCTTTTTATTTCTTAAATGAAGATGTATTTAATACCAAGATAAACTGTGACTTCTAATACTGTGTTTTACAGCTTTTGAAAGATGATGACAGTGTTTGGGGTTTTATTTTTTTATTCATTCATTTTTCGTGCGTTCTTATGCATTTGTGATCCTTGAATTTACCCAGCAGTGAAAAGTGAAAGTGAAACTGGTTTGTGGCCACATCCGAATCAATACTAAAAGTTATCGGTTATCTGTAATAAAGATAAATTTTGTAGCAGTTTATAGTAAAACTCAAATATAACCATATGAAACTCATAAATAGCACATTAAGTCATCAAACACCATAATAAAATCATCAATCAATAAAAATCAAACACCATAAAGTAAACATAGTATTCCTTTGAAGTAATAACACTTGGCAAGTTTACCACATGATGAGGGAGGCTGTTCCACAAAGTTACCACTAAATATAAAATATTTTCTTGAGTCATATCTGCATATTTCCACCTCAAAAATGTGAGAGTGACCTCTCAAACAGTCTATTTTGGGGAAAAAATTACAGCCTGTGTGTGTGTGTGTGTGTGTGTGTGTGTATATATATATATATATATACAGTGAGGAAAATAAGTATTTGAACACCCTGCGATTTTGCAAGTTCTCCCACTTACAAATCGGGGTCTGAAATTTTCATCTTAGGTGCATGTCCACTGTGAGAGACGTAATCTAAAAAAAAAAAAAAAAATTCCGGAAATCACAATGTATGATTTTTTTTTTATTTTTTTTTTTTATATATATATATAATTTATTTTTATGTTACTGCTGCAAATAAGTCTTTGAACACCTACCAACCAGCAGGAATTCTGGCTCACACAGACCTGTTAATTTTTCTTTAAGAAGCCCTCTTATTCTACACTATTACCTGTATTAATTGCACCTGTTTGAACATATATATGGGTATTTTGGTCAGTCCAACAGCAACACGCAGAGATGTTTGCAATATCAGATGGTTGCTGGCCTAACTGCAGCAATTTCTATTTTTTCCCCAGGATTTCAAAAAAAATATTGGCTGGCATCAATCTTGAAGCTCCTGATATTGTTCCAGAAGAACCACATTCTGTTTTGCTGATCAACAAATTTCATTGTTAGAACAATTCACATTTTATTTTCAGTCATAAATTATTTTGATATCACTGAGGTATCAAACAGTCAATACGATGAAATATGCATCATTTATTTCAGTCCAAACAAATCAAAGAAAATATGAGAGGCATCATGGGGGACCTGACACCTGCCTTCATTTTCTATCAAGCTGCCAACACTGTGTAAAAAATCACCAGCAAACCCAGGGGGGTTGTTTATTACATGATTTAAATTGAGATGAAAGTTTTGTAGTATCAGAACTGTGCACATTGTTAGTTCTTGCATCATGAAGACAGGATATCTGGGATCAACTGCGAGGCCTCACAGGCGGCATTCTACCAGACAGCGACTGACGGGAGGGCGCAGGTGACCGGAGACCACCAGCTGACGCTTGGATGCTGAGTCGAGCAGTTCTCAGTCTGGCAACGTGGACAGCCTTGTTTTAGAGTAAAACAAAAATCATCAGTATTTACAGAATTGAGTTAATTTTGTAAAATCAATATAAACACAGAAAGGTGAATATATCAATGATAGAGGTGACACAATAAAACAAATGCTTGTTTACATTATGGTCCATGTGAGGCTAAAACTTGACAACACTGAAGATCTTGATTAAATATGTAAAGATTACAAAGAAATTATAATCTCATCAATTAATGTAACTAGTAAGTTACATTAAGTACATAAGTGTGTAATATTATATATATATATATATATATATATATATATATATATATATATATATATATATATATATATATATATATATATATATATATATATATATATACTGGGATATAAATAAAATAAGTAGAAATTGAACAAAGAATAAGATGTCAATAAATTTAAATAAATAGCAACTGTATCCCTGTAGAAGTGTAGACAACAAATTTAGCACCATGTTTTGGACAAGAAAATAATGGACTAGAAGATAAGCTCGTCTTTTGGACCAGAAATCACATTAAAATTAAAAATAAATTAAAGGTGGTGCGATCCTCTTCCCTTAGCTGACTGAATAAAATTAATTTTAACTGTCTTTTAAAACTTGCCTTGTTGGTAATCGACTGCAAGATCTATATTTTATATAAATGGTAAATGGACTGCATTTACGAGGTCTGTCCATAAAGTATCGTACCTTTTTATTTTTTTCAAAAACTATATGGATTTCATTCATATGTTTTTACGTCAGACATGCTTGAACCCTCGTGCGCATGCGTGAGTTTTTCCACGCCTGTCGGTGACGTCATTCGCCTGTGAGCACGCCTTGGGAAGGAGTGGTCCCGCCCCCTCTTCGGATTTTCATTGTCTGGAAATGGCGGAATGAAAAGGACTTTTTTTCCATCAGAATTTTTTCAGAAGCTGTTAGAGACTGGCACCTAGAAACCATTCGAAAAATTTATCTGGCTTTCAGTGAAAATTTTACGGGCTTCACAGAGAATAAGGACTTTAGCTACAGGTTTAAGGACCCCTTTAAAGGACGGTCGGTGCGCCGCGCTGCGAGCTGCGACACAAACCACTGGATCATTTCTAAGCTGATGGCTCTGTGGATACGAGATCGTCGTGTGCTCTTTCTCTGGTTATCACAAGAGCTGGACATCAGCCATTTTTCGGCAGATTTCACTTTTAACAAGAGATTTTGTCATGGAAAGCCGCGCGGAGGCTTCGCGCGTCACGACCGATTCGCTGATGAAGCGAGACAAAGGAACACCTCCGATGTGTTAGAGGACAAGTTGGGACATCGGAGGTGTTCCTTTGTCTCGCTTCATCAGCGAATCGGTCGTGACGCGCCATCAGCTTAGAAATGATCCAGTGGTTTGTGCCGCGTCGTCGCAGCTCGCAGCGCGGCGCACCGACCGTCCTTTAAAGGGGTCCTTAAGCCTGTAGTTAAAGTCCTTATTCTCTGTGAAGCCCGTAAAATTTTCACTGAAAGCCAGATAAATTTTTCGAATGGTTTCCAGGTGCCAGTCTCTAACAGCTTCTGAAAAAATTCTGATGGAAAAAAAGTCCTTTTCATTCCGCCATTTCCAGACAATGAAAATCCGACGAGGGGGCGGGACCACTCCTTCCACAAGGCGTGCTCACAGGCGAATGACGTCACCGACAGGCGTGGAAAAACTCACGCATGCGCACGAGGGTTCAAGCATGTCTGACGTAAAAACATATGAATGAAATCCATATAGTTTTTGAAAAAAATAAAAAGGTACGATACTTTATGGACAGACCTCGTATATAGCACTTTTCCATCTGCATCAGATGCTCAAAGCGCTTTACAATAATGCCTCACATTCACCCCGATGTCAGGGTGCTGCCATACAAGGTGCTCACTACACACCGGGAGCAATAGAGGATTAAAGGCCTTGCCCAAAGGCCTTGCCAGTCAGGTGGGGATTTCAACCCATGATCTTCTGGACTCAAGCCCAACGCCTTAACCACTAGACCTTCACCTCCCCTTAGATAAGATATAAGATATATTTTAGCTGAATAGTTCCAGACATGTGAGATATGTGGGTTATATCTTGATCTTTCAACCTAACCAGTTCTTTGCAAACCTTCGCAGCAGTAACAGCGCAGCACCGACGAAGCATTTTTATTTTGAGAGCAGCGTGACTCTGCGAGTGATAATCAGGACAGATACAAAATGTAAGGCTTGTAAAATATTCAGAATAATTGATCAAAACCTTTAACCTTATTTTGTGATGTTTGATATCGCCGATTCCCAGCAGAATATTAGTTTATAATTCCTGTCAACGAAGCGTGGGCTGCACAGCAAAAGACTGGAAATGAAGAACCTAAACTCCTCTCGTGCATGTGCGGCACAACCTCAGCCCCAGAGATCAGGAGTTGGTATTCCATCTCTCTACTTCTATGCTTTTTGGTTAGCTGTGCCCACCACTGTATGTAATGTGGTTGCAAATTGGTATTGTTGCAAGATGTGGTAGTTGACCATACAGTTCCGGTTGTGTGTGAAGGAGATTCATGCTTACATATGCCTGTGACTTTAAATATGCCAGGCCCCTTCCATGATCCTTGTGAGAGCGAAGAGCTGGTCGGTTGTTCCATGACCACGACGGAACCCGCATTGTTCCTCTTCAATCAGAGGTTCAACTGTTGGCCGAACCCTCCGTTCCAGCACCCTGGAGTCGACTTTACCAGGGTAGCTGAGTAGTGTGATGCCCCTGTAGTTGGCACACACTCTCTGGTCCCCATTTTTAAATGCCGCCACCACAGTTTGTCACTCCTTAGGCACTGAACCAGACCTCAATGCGATGATGAAGAGACGTCTCATCCGAGACAATCCCTCCACACCAAGAGCCTTCAGCATTTCTGGATGGATCTCATCAACCCCGCGGGGCCTTGCTACTACGGAGTTGTTTGACTACCTCAGTGAGGTACCTTACTATCTAAGAAGTATTCTATACACTACCTTAGAAGTATTCTATACATTAAAAACATCAATGCAGTAATAAAACAGTTCACAAGATTTGTAAAGGCTCACAAAAAAAACTACCAGTACACGCATTTAACAAGCAAATTGCAATTGCAATTAACCTTGAGCTGTGCCAATTTGTCTTTCAGAAGCTTTTACAGCAGAAGATGTATTCATGCTTTCATCTTGTTTACATCAAACTGACTTTGCCTGTTGCGCGCGCGCGTGTGTGTGCGTTTGTGCTCTCAGTCCTGGGTTTTTGTCTGTTCTGGAGTTAGTGTCCTGTCTCCTGTTATTGTTTATCTGTGTGCGTTCCACCTTGTCTCCATCCTTTGTCTTTGTCCTTGCTCTCTCCCTCTCTCTCTCTCCTGCGTCTGTGTTCAGTCCTTGGTCTGTGTGTTGTCTTCCACATGTGTCCCTTTGGGTCATCATGTTTTGTTCACCTGGTTCTGTACTCCTCAGTTCCACGTTGTTTTTGTGTTTGTTCCTTGACTCAGTTTTTGGGTATGGTTCAGCTTTTGTTGGAGTTAGATAATGATTGTCTGTTTTCTTGTGTTTGCCTAAATGTTAGTTTGTTTTCCTCTATTGCCAGTTATGTACTTCTGAGTTCCACATTGTTTTTGTACCCTGTACCTTCCTAGCTGTTAGAAGATGAAAGTCTATGACCCACTCTGAATGGGATGCCAGTCCATCACAGGTTATTTCCCCAGCAGTGGCTCCAACCCATTTCCAGTTTGGCTGACAGAGACAATACAGATGAAGGGTCTTATCCAATAACACAGACAGGTAGCATGACCAGGAATCAAACCCTGGTCTATATATCTGTACCTCCGATTCTGATTCCACAATTAGGTTGTTCTGTACAGTATGTTCCTTTTTAGCAACAGAAACAAATACCACTGCCTTTGACTCATTCTGCAGAAAAAAAAATTGTCCTGAAAATCTTTTGAAGTCTTGTATCCGCTGCTTGCTGGGATATGTTCCACGCTCCTGCAATTATCAGGCAAATATTGTTTTTTTAAAAAAAGATAGGTTGCTGAGTACTTTGACAATTTCTGGCAGATTGGTCTCTCTGTGGGTAGGACACCTCAGGTCAACACAAACATTCTGTTAATTGGTTTGTTGCTGGCAACAGGCTATGAAAAATACACAGCTAAGAAGATCTTCACTGGGTTGTAGCCAGTTTCTGTGTTAATTCTGTGCTTACAAATTAGCAGGTGTGGCAAAAATCATATCTGATACAGTACTTTTAATTCATTTTATTAAAAATGTAACTGCATCTGATAAATGTGAATTTGAAATGATAAAACTGGATTGGAGTTAAACAGCTTTTTACACAATTTTGTTTGATTATTACATCTGTTGAATTTTCTTGGTTGGTTAGAAGGATTTTTTATTACTAGGCAGTTTTCACAAGTCATGAACTTCATGAAATCATGACATTTTGAAGTGGTTGTAGATGAAGGTGCAGCTTTTCAGGTAGGTTGTCTGTACTAACTCACTTCTCTGTGACTATGCTTCACAAATAAAACATTTGTCACATAATTTGGTTAATAGTTATTTATGAAATAGAAAATGTGGGTGTGCCATCCAGAGTTGGGTATCTTAAACACAAAACAGTAGCTGGGCTTCCATTAAAGATTTGTGGAAAAGGTTTGCAGTGTTTTCAGAATGCTGACAAAGCAGACTAGCAAAATTACAATCATCTTTTACAGTGTACCATTTGATAAGCCCTTCATCTCTTACTCTGTCCACACGTATGTCTTTGTGTATTTTAGAATGCCATGTGACTCTGTTATGTGACTGTCACAGCCCTATTTTGAGTTCTGTCACCAACAATACCAAACATTCCATTGAATAAGTAGCCACGTTCTTCATCTTTTTTATATGGAAGCTTGCTCTTCCCCTTCACATAGTTGGCTTCAGGAGATCCTGGAGCACATTGTTGTGAAAAGTGTAGGAACACAGACCCACAACAGGGTGCGCAAATGAACGGACAATGGAATAAGCCAAATATAACAATTTAATGTTGTGAATGTGCACAACAGAGCAACAGACAACACAATTGAGATCAACAGTCAAATAAGTTACGGTGGTGTGTGAGCAGGCTCGAGGATAGGAGACGCCCGTCCAGAAAAGAGCTGGATCCCACACGCCTTCCACTCCACCGGACCTGAAGCAATCCTGGAGCCACCAAGCACTGGTTCCCCAGGTGGCCACCGCCTCCGGCTGTCAGATCGGGTACTGCTGGCAGGAAGAACAGACAGGTGATGGTGGGTGTGTGAACACCCAGCAAACAGTTCAACATAAAGGTGGAAAGCACCTCCACCTCTCAATCACGGAGCTTGTACAGATCCTGAAGTAACACTTAAACAGTCTGCAAACTCAGAATAATGTCAGTCAGCACAGAAGTAAAAACGTTACCACTGTATGATACCAAAGGCTGAGACGTTTACTTATCGGTAGACGATTTCTCGGCAGTGAGGTGAAGATGCTGCCCGGCTCTTATTGAGGCGTGGATGATGATGATGAGTGACAGCTGGTGTTGATGAGTGACAGCTGCCACTCCCGGTGCTCCGGCGCCCTCACGTGCCTGAAGCCCGCACTTCAGGCAGGACGCCCTCTGGTGGTGGGCCAGCAGTACCTCCTCTTCAGCGGCCCACACAACACACATCACACATTAAAAGATGACATTCTCACTTAAGGATTCCTTCAAATTATTTGACAAGACCTGGAAGCGCTTCATTGAATTCCTGAAGAATTCTACCCCCCCTCTTTTTTTTTTCTTTTTTTTTTTTTTGCTCCTTTTGTGCTATCCTCTTCCTTTTGAACACCTAGATTCTTATAAACTGTGGGAGGACCTTCAGAACTAGTGTGGGAAGAGTTATGTCTGGTTCACACGACACGATAATTATGCCAATTTCTGACCCAATCTTCCCCTTCCAGTAATCTTAAGGAAGCCCTGACTATCGTGATGGCTCTAAAGATAATCTTATCAGATATTGCTGCTGTGTGTGGTGTGTTAAAAGTGCTCTACTCTGCTTGGAAGGACGTTGGGACCACTCAGACCATAAGTCGTGAAGATTCAACATGTTGGATTGTCCTGGCCTGATGTCCCGAGCGTGTGCGGTGTGTCCCGAGCATGTGCGGTGTAGCCACTCAGAAAGCAAGGTGACGGAAGCATGGAGGGGAAAATCAAAATTTACTCTGAAATCACATTTGATCTCGAAAGGTTTTGTGAGATTTCCCGTCTGACTTGGGGATGTTCGTGAGTCTAATCTGTTCGTGTGTGATGTGCTGTCTTTACCATGTGGCTGCACGCCACACACTGTACGACCAAAACTGTTAAATCTATGATTTGTTTTATCGCCTACCAACAATTTTATGATCTTGGCGTGTGAATCAGGCGTTACTGGGTGTGTCAGGGTTGTCACATGTTCCTCGTCATGGCTCATATGCTGTGCATGCTAATTACATGGTTATGTTATGCTCACTTGTGTATCTCAACTGTCAGCATTTGTATGTTTTGTGTTTTTGTTTAAAATTTTTTAAAAAAGGTTGAGAAATTGTGTTTATGTGCAACAGGGATTAATAAACGATCTCAGGATTTCTTTTTTCAGATGAAGCTCTACAGTTTGGTTGCCTGTTGCTCTGTTTTTTCCTATGTTATTTTCTTACTGTATATTTGTGTGGAGGAGGGAAGCCTCATTTATTCCAAGTTATGTAACCATTTTGGGAAATGTTGGCCAGGATCTGACTGTAGCCTAGCAGCAGAAATTTGTTAGCAGCAGGGCACTGAATTTACCAACAGGCTCTGCCTGCACCGGCCCTAATATCTCCTCTCTGTCAGGGAAAAACTCTTTAAAGGCTGCATCAGCTGCTGACAGAAGCACTTTTAAGGTGGAGAGAAAGGCACCTGTTGATCCTACATCACAATAACTGTTGCATAAGCTGTGATTGAGGATGTGGCTCATTAATCTTTCAGTTACTTTCAGTGGGATTTTAAAATACAGCATTAATTTGATATTTAAGATCAAACTTGTCATTTATGAATCTAATCTCAAGTGTGGATGGATTCTTAAGAGTTTGCTTTGTCGCGACTTCTCGACTTTTCTTGATGTCCATCTCCGCTCTGCCTCCGCACTTCCTTTTTCTGTTTTCTTGCTCTTTATCTGGTATGAACAGATGCACAGGCAGATGTGCACACTTGGCTTTTTCGCTCCCACTTATTGAGGGATTGTTTGGTGAACAAGTACACTCAGACACTCACCACTGGAAATCATCCAGTGGAACACTCTCAGCCAGATCTCTTTCCCACAGCACTTTGAGGTTAAGTAGTTGCTTTAGGTCCCCTCAGGATTTGGGGTATTGACATAAAGGTATCTCATCATTTTTTAAGGTGATTGATTAGTTTATCTGCATGTATATTGTTTCATTCTGGGGTGTGGGACCAAACAACCTGTCTTTACATACAAGATCCTTTTATAGGAGCCTACTGGTAAAAAGTTTAGTTTTTTCCTTTTCATTGTGATCCACTTATTACCGTGTGTGTGTCTGAATAAGGTTACTCAAAAACAGCTGGCTGGATTTCCTCCAGACATGGTGGGAATATTAATTGGATAGATATCTAGAAGTGATTAGGTTTTGCAGTAGCTTGGTCAAAGGTTAAGGAAAGCATGATCTGAAAAACACACTAAGTTATATGAAATCATACTTTGTCAAAAACGCCATTAAAGGCACACATGTTTACTGGAAGACTTTTGGTGCATCAAGGGCAAGGGTGCAAGCCTTAAGCTAAATGCCTGGGATCTTCGATCCCTCAAATAGCACTGCATTAAGAAACATTCATAAATAGCTGATATAACCATATGAGCAAGGGTAGAGAAGCTTGAATCTTCCACTGGACTGGGTTGCTTGACGCGAGGACGTTTCGCTTCTAATGGCTTCTTCCTCAGCTAAATTTCTTGCTCTGGTAGTCTGACTTCTGTCTTGACTCTTGTAGACTCTACAAGAGAGGAATGTAAGAAATAAAAATGCACAAAGCTAATTGGCCAACATACAGCAGGAAATTTCACCTGTCAGTTTATCTGGTGTCTGCCAGATGTCACTGAGAAATTGAAAGTAATGTTTTCATGGAAGACAAACTATTAAACTATGGAAGAACCACATCAGAAATAATATCCAGTAATCAATAGTGTTAAAAGCTGATCGAGGTCAATTTAGACAGTCATTGACCACTGTAGTGAGCTTGGTTTCTATAACATTATAAACATAAACAAAAGTTTGGAGACATGTTTTGCTGCAAGTATGCAACATATTTTGAGCTATGACTTTCACTAAAATCTGTCAACAGTAATTATTCAGCGGCTCAGCGTCGAGGCCGGGTTCACGGAAAGGTTTAATCACAAACAATGTCTGTGGTTTGTGACTTACACTCTTGTAGAACTTTAGACTGGGTTTTCTGCCGAAGACGTCTCTTGAAATGCGCGCTCAGTGTTTTACCCCAGGTGGATGAGCTGTTTATTGACCAAGGTGGAACTCGGGAGCTCTGCAAAGCATTTAGTCTGACACAAGTTGACTAATTTTTTCCAGTTTGCTGAGCCTGCCAGCATCATCTCCTCCGCATCCAGTGAAAAGTGCACTGGACACTATGTGTACAGAACAGATGTGTGGGCACCCAGTCAGTGCATGCTGCCAGAGCAGTCCAAGTTGGGACATGGACTTCCTTGAACTTTGCTCTGATACTTTTGTAGCATCACCACAAACTAGTTGCAAATATCAGTGACCTCTTGCTTTGCAACAAGCCCCTTTTTTGTTTTTCATGTGGTAGTTTTCAGTAACATCTCTGTCTGTGATTGCTGCTTCATCCACCTGCTGCAGTCAGATTGTGAAAATACAAATTTTTCTTTTAATATAACTAATAAATATATGGCCTAGTAGTAAGTGATGTACGAAACAACTAGTTGATAATGAAATTTTTTTTCTTAATTAAAAGTATAATTACGTCTTGAAAAATTACTCAAAATTGAGAAACCTATTCAAGTAATAGTAAAAAATAAAAATCTAAATTACTCGAAGTACAAGTTACTGTCTCCAGCTGTAGAATTGAGTTGTCTTCTTGCGGTTGTCTCAAGAAGATTTTTAAATCTGGGGGCTATTACACCCCAAGACCCCTACCCCTTCCACTACGTGCACCTCATCATGATGTGCATACATGTACACACAAGTTAAACTTGGTGTAGCAGTGTCTTGTCCTAGTAAACTTTGGGCCTGTTCTACTATGACAGGCCCAAATAATGAGTACTAAATTGAGTAGGCATTCCAAAATTTTGCTCTTTGGGTTGGTTGCGGGTAATTTATAAGGAATTGAGCAAAGTGAGCAGTACCGGATCCCCCCAAGGCTGTGTTCTTTCCCCTCTGCTCGTCTCCCTGTACACTAACAGTTGCACCTCCAGCCACCAGTCTGTAAAGCTCCTGAAGTTCACGGACGATGCAACCCTCATCGGACCCCTCTCTGATGGGGATGAGTCCACCTACAGATGAAAGATCAATCACCTGGTGTCCTGGTGCAAACAGAATAATCTGGAGCTCAGTGCCTTCAGGACAGTGGAGATGGTTTTTGACTTAAGAAAGAACCCAGTCCCAGCCAACACCATCACCCTGTGTGACTCCCCAGTCGCCATTGTGAAGTCCTTCGATTACCTGGGGATCACCATCACCCAGCTGAACATCAGCTCCCACTTCATCAAGAGAGCACAACAGAGGATGCACTTTCTGCGGTAGCTAAGGAAGTTCAACCAACCAACCAAAAACAAACAAAAACCAACCAAAAACAATGGTGGTGAACTTCAACACTGCCATCACTCCTCCTCCATCACTGTCTGGTACGCTGCTGCCACTGTTAAGGACAGGAGCAGACTGCAGCATATTATCCATGCAGCATAGAAGTAGGGAGGGGTGTTATTTCAAAAAAATTGGAAATCTATAAATGTTTGCATGGAATGTGGAAATATACACGGAATAAACCATAGCAGGATAAATTTTGGGTCATTTGGTTCCAAAAACCCATATGGACGGAGCCAGTGAAGATATCGGGTTCAAAAATAGCCAAAAATATTGACGAAAATGTCATATCTTGAGAACCGCTGCACTTAGACTTGAAATTTGGCTCCAAATGTTGCTTGACCCCAAGTTTATATTCAACTTCTATAGTAACAATAAGCCGATCTGTTTTTTTGAAGAGTAATTGACAAAAAACTAATTTCAGTACATATGTTACGATCAATTGTAACAAACAAAATCTATGTAGTTTTTATTTTAGGAACATCAGTTGAGTATAATCATCACATGTAAAGAATGACTTGGCCACAATGAGCTAATTATAAGCAACAGAGTGGCTTTCTACGTCAACAGCACATATACGACACATGCGTTACTTGATATTTTCAAACGCTCAATCCATATGGGTTTTTGGAACCAAATGACCCAAAAATTATACTGTCATGGTTTATTCCATGTATATTTCCATATTCCATGCAAAAATTTATAGATTTCAAAAATTTTTGAAATAACACCCCTCCATAATAGAAGGTGATCGCCTGCATTCTGCGATCCCTGCAGGACCTATACACCTCCGTAGCTCTGAGGCAAACAAGGAAGATTGTGTCCCTGTCACCCAGGACACAAACTTTTTGTCACCCTCCCCTCTGTCAGATGGCTGACTTCCATCAGGACTAAAACTTCAAGACACAAAAACAGCTTCTTTCCGTGAGGAGCTAGACTTATAAATAATGCCAGAGACCCCCATTTACCCTCCCCCCCACTCCCACAAAGCCCACAAAGTACAGCCTGATCATCCCTGCACTGAAAGGTACTTTACATCTGCATGCCTTTGCACAGCCCCATTCGACTGTTATATTTAACAGTGAACATAGCTTTGTCTATTTGTTTGACTCCTTTACCTCTTACAGAAGTATTTTTTCCTTTTCTTTTTATTGTTCTTTATGCACCAGTGACACCAGATCAAATTCCTTGTATGTGAGAACTTACTTGGCAATAAATTTGATTCTGATTCTGATATGACAGTGGGTGGTAACATGAGATGGGTAACAGCATGTAAATGTTGATTTTGCCAGTGTTAATGATTGTAACTGCAAAATGAAACACATTTTAAATATAAAAGTGTTAGTTATTGAACATTTGCCAAATCGAAAATAAATCTGCCTTGAAATATGTGTCACTCACATATCTACATGTCAATGTATTGCAATATTCACTATAATCTGGTAATGTACATTATGAATGTTTATTTTTATTGTTGTTTCCAATTATAATATTAACACTTGTTTGTTTTTTCAGTAGTTACATTGTACAATGAAATGACATGTGATTATTATTAATCGCTGACCAGCGTGGGTTGAAGCATAAACACTTATGCTTCAACGTATCATAGGTAGTGGTATAGCAACTATGTGTAAATTACCGCTAGTCATTGATTATATTACAAGAAGGCTAAGGGCCTAATTTACGAAAGATTTGTTGGTGTAAAACTGTGTACAAACAGCATTGCACTCGAAAATATACCTGCATGCTGATTTACTAACACTGCACAATGTGGATTACGTCTGTTAAATGTGCAAAATACGTGTATGAATGTTATTTAGGCTTTGTCCACCCAACAGCGCAACATTGTGTGACGAAACATGCAAATAGGTGAGATTTGCATACCGCACGTTTTGATCTTTATCAAAATCTAAATTATATTTAACAGGTGCTGATTGCATCTGTATTTTGCAACTTGGCATTGACTGACTGTTTTTGTTTAACCAGCAGTACATAGTTTTAAATATCGTTCATTGTAAATGATGGCATATTTAAAGATTTCTAATGGTTTATCTGTTTATTTCTTTAAGAATAAATGTCTCCATACAATTCATGATATTTGCAGTCTGTGTTACGCTGTCTTGCACAAATAAACATGCATATCTCAGGATCTGTGCGCGATGATGCACACACGTCTATGTACTCTGCATGTGTCTTCTGCTGGTGAAGGACACACAAACAAGGTCAGGTGATTGTCAGTGGGTTAAAGCAGAGGATCCTTAGTTTAAATCCCTGTTAGATTAGAAAATCACTCAGGGCCCTTGGGCAAGGTCCTAAATACCTAAGTTGCTCCCTTTGTGCAGTGAGCACCTTGCATGGCAGCCTCCTGATGTGTACTTACAGCGCACACGCAGCTGTGCTTTCTGCTGGCGCAGCCATCTGTTTGTGCGTTCTAACACTGCACACCGCTCACTACCTGTGGGCGTTACACACCTGTCACAGTACCTTATCTCATAGACTTGGAGCTGTGCACACAGCTGTCTGTATGGTGATGAACACGCATCTGTGCGCACTGTGTGTGCACTCTGTGTGCAATGCTGTATTAATAATTAATCATTTAAAATGCACTGTTATTCGAGTACTCTGTTGCCAGTTCCCTGGAACTGGCTACTGTTCCAGCCTGCCTAAACGCTGCCACCATCACTCCTGTCCCCAAGAAGTCAGTCATAACCTGCCTTAATGACTTCAGGCTGGTGGCACTAACCTCTGAAGTTATGAAGTGCTTTGAGTGTCTGGTCTTCCGCTACCTCAAGTCCTACCTCCCTCCTAACTTTGACCCACACCAGTTTGCTTATCGGGCAAATGGGTCATCATCTGATGCCATCACCACTGCCTTGGACACCACCTGGAGAAACCTGGGACCTACTTCAGGATGCTTTTCGTGGATTATAGCTCGGCTTTTAATACCATCCCGCCAGACCTGTCAGTCAAAAAGCTGACTGACCTCTCTACTTTCCACCCTTTGCCTGTGACTTGATAAACAGCTTCCTGATCGAGCGTACACAAACAGTAAAGGTGGAACCCCTCAGTTTCTCCACCCTGATACTCAGCACTCAGAGCTG
Source organism: Thalassophryne amazonica (assembly GCF_902500255.1). Lineage (NCBI taxonomy): Eukaryota > Metazoa > Chordata > Actinopteri > Batrachoidiformes > Batrachoididae > Thalassophryne > Thalassophryne amazonica. The sequence continues at coordinate 15,219,149 of NC_047123.1, read as the reverse complement.
TGTGCTGAGCACCTTCCTATATGCCATATGAGTGCTTCCTCTCCCACCACTCAAACATCATTGCCAGATTTGCTGATGACACAACAGTGGTGGGCGTGATCACAGGAGGAGATGAAACAGCATACGGGGGCAGGTCCAGAGGCTTGAGACATGGTGCTCCACAAACAACCTCATGCTGTGGTCCATTCACTCTCACTGGGCTGAGTCAATAAATCACTGTATAAACGTATCAGTATCTAGCTTCTTGTCAGTATCAAGCAGGCAGCTTCAATGGTCTCAGATGAAGCTCATCCAGAAGAAGAATCGTTGCAGTTCCTTGACTGGCTGCTTGAGGCTGGCTTCAAAAGTAAGCAGGTTCCCATTCAAGCCCATGTTAAAATGTCCAGGTTTAGAGCAGAAATAAACATGTGTACAGCCCCTGGTATATATATATAAAAAAAAAACCTCTGGAGTTTTCCCCTTCATGGCAACTGTACATGGATTATATTTCTAAAATGTTAGTATAAGATGTTTGAAGTGTTTAAAGTTACGTATGTGTGATTTGGGGTGAGGACACTTTGAGTGACAACTGTTGAGCTGAGCTTTTTTTTTTTAAGCTTGTGGCCAAATGGTTAGTGCACTTGGTTTTAGTGTGGACGGTTCCTGGTTCAAAACGCACACATGCCACATTTCAGGGCATCCGGTGTAAAGTTTGTGCCAAAATCAACATGCAGCTCCTCATTGGATCTGCTGTAGTGACCCTGAGTGAAATCAAAACACCTGGAATATTATGGCTTGTTGCGTGGTGAAATGTCCTAATGGATCATCTAAGACATCCCTGCTGCAATATTCACACTGAGTGAAATTCTTGTCTTATATAATGCTGTGAGCTAATGGCAATATCGGTAGCTTGATCCTTTAGGTCCCTTTAATGCACAATTACTGAGAAAATAAGTGGCTCACAACTTTTACTGCCCACAACACACCACAGCAAACTGTTCTGAGAACCACAGCACAGTCCCCATAAATATGATTTAATAAACACCCGAACAGAGATTAACCAGTTAGCTTCACTAGTTTGGACTAAAAGATAGAGGCATGTTCAGACTTCTTTCAGTACACACTGAGTAACCCACGAGCCACCTCTTTATCCGTTTATGGGATTGTCTGCGCTGCCACCATGGTAACGCCCTTCCCAGTTTTATATTAACTCATCTGGGTCTCTATATTAAACAATCGCACGAATCACATAGTTTGTCCAGTGCATGTATGTATATATGTGTATATATATATCTATATTAGCCAAGTGGCCTCTGTGTGTGTGCGTGCTTGTGTGTGGCTTTGATCATGCAAAAATCAGGGAGAGCTGACATTTGCTGTTTGGCTTATGTGTTTTGGGTCAAGGATAAATGCTGTGAAAACAGAAAGTTGATAAGACTAATTTTTGGAAAATTTGGCAATTTATCCATCCATCCATTTTCTTCCGCTTTATCCAGAGTCGGGTCACGGGGGCAGCAGCTCAAGCAAAGCCGCCCAGACCTCCCGATCCACACACACCTCCCCCAGCTCCTCCGGGGGAACCCCAAGGCATTCTCAAGCCAGCCAAGAGATGTAATCCTTCCAGTGTGTCCTGGGTCTTCCCTGGGGCCTCCTCCCAATGGGACGTGCCCAGAACACCTCTCCAGCGAGGCGTTCAGGGGACATCCGGAAAAGATGCCCGAGCTACCTCAACTGACTCCTTTTGATGTGGCAATTTATCTAACCAGTAAAAAATGGATGTTGTGCTGCAATACACCTTGGGAGTTTCAGGTTTGGAGGTTTTAAATATTACCATTGTGGATCATGATAGTTTAACAGTGTAGATAGTATTATTGATTTATTGGGATTTTGTTGTTGAATTGGTTTAGTCACTTTAGTTAAGGTGTCTTGCCATTACCATGAGTGAGTTCAGTCTCATGTTGCTGACAACATGAGTGAAATGTGTATTGTGTTTGATCTCCACCCAAACCCGGCGCCACGAGGGGGCGTTTGGGGGCGACGCCCCCTCACGTCATCAACCTCACCCCCTCGGATGTGAGAGTTATCAAAAATAAAAATAAAAAAGAAAGAAAAAGAGATACTGGAAAATATAGCGCCTCGCAGTTTCGCGGATTTTTTTAGTCCAATTTTGCATGTTTTTTTTTTTTTTACAGCGCATTGTGCTCTGCGTCCTCATCGAGCAGGCCGGTGTTCTGTCGAGATGACAGTACACCTGTTGCGGCACCGCGAAGGGAGAGTACGCGCATTGTGTTCTGCGTGTCTGTTTATAAGAATCTTCTCGCCCAAAAGAAAAAGAGCACCAACAACTACCCATTATTGTGTTCTTCACTCAGAAAAAGACACGTGCAGTGAGGTGTGAGTGGAAAAAGGCGCGACAGTGGCACGGCGCCATGACAAAGAGGCGCGATCAGAGGAACTGTGAAATACTGGTCCGTCACTATTAATAATTTCTTATGTGTCCAGCCTCGTAGGTTGCTCGTTAAAATTAAATTCGTTAGTTCTAAAAGCCATCATAATTATTTATAGGAAAACATTCTATTTTTATTTCTCAAACAAATGTTTGGGCCTGAAAACAGGTTGGTCTTATTTTTCTACTAAGGTTTGAACTTTGAGAGTGTTTACACACGAGAGAAAAGTGAGAAAATGTTAATGCCTGTTTGACAAAAATGTTTAAAGTGTGTATTGAGGGGTTTTACAGCCTTAAAATGTCTATAATAATTGTAAAAAAATAACGCTGACTACTTTGCGGATTTCGCCTATTGCGGGCTATTTTTAGAATGTAACTCCCGCGATAAATGAGGGACCACTGTATTTCTACATGAAAGGTTTATCTTTGACCCACTGTGTGACTGTCATGCCCAATTGCGCTGTGTTTGCGCTTGTGATGGAGGGCTGTATGTGGGGTTAATCTACTGTCTCGTGTCGTTTCTCAGATCAGTTGTTGGTTTGGTTTTGTGGTATGCAGGAGATCACTTGACCGAGGGTCTATACGTTCAAATAATAATTAAAAATACTGTCATCACTCTTTACTCTTACTCAGTCTCTTACAACAGTGTAGCCTGAATACACACGCTTTCTAGGAGTGCACCCAATTCATTACTCATGCTCAGAGGCACGTACCCTCCGGTGCGCACTTTTTTTTGTGGGGGGGGGGACCCCGCCCCCTGTGATAAACTCATCGCCCCCCTTAATATTTTTTTTTCTGGTGCCGGGCCTGTCTCCTCCCTGTTTGTCTAAAATTGGAAGCACCTGCGGTAAAGATAAACAGCTGTGTGTGCATGGAACTTTGATCAGGAACAAACAGAGCACATCTGACAATTGCTGGTGTTTGTGAATGTATTTTGGGTTAAGGATGAACGCCGCTAATTACATTTCAGACTTGCACGCCTTGCAAGCAGGGAGCAGTAAATCATCTTTATACTAAAAGCGAGTGTGTAAGTGCATATAATTGTAAATATGTTAAAAATACATTAATCGAATCAAATCAATTTTATTTATATAGCACCAAATCACAACAAACAGTTGCCCTAAGGCGCTTTATATTGTAAGGCAAGGCCATACAATAATTACAGAAAAACCCCAACGGTCAAAACGACCCCCTGTGAGCAAGCACTTGGCAACAGTGGGAAGGAAAAACTCCCTTTTAACAGGAAGAAACCTCCAGCAGAACCAGGCTCAGGGAGGGGCAGTCTTCTGCTGGGACTGGTTAGGGCTGAGGGAGAGAACCAGGAAAAAGACATGCTGTGGAGGGGAGCAGAGATCAATCACTAATGATTAAATGCAGAGTGGTGCATACAGAGCAAAAAGAGAAAGAAACACTCAGTGCATCATGGGAACCCCCCAGCAGTCTACGTCTATAGCAGCATAACTAAGGGATGGTTCAGGGTCACCTGATCCAGCCCTAACTATAAGCTTTAGCAAAAAGGAAAGTTTTAAGCCTAATCTTAAAAGTAGAGAGGGTGTCTGTCTTCTTGACACAAGAAAGTGAAAACACTTATTTCTATTATGGTCCATTTAAAAATGAAATGACAAAATAGAAGTAATAATAAAATAATAATGATAATAATAATAATAGGGTGTATATGATAACAACCAAAACAATTTATAAATACATTAAGACAGTGAGTTAACATTAAAAATTACATAATTAACAGGAAACTAAAGGGCTGAGTTCCTCTTCTAAAAATTGTTGAGGTCTAAGATTCTAAAAACATTCTGGACTGACACACCATTCCAACTCATTGCTTAATTTATTACCACCATTGAAAAATGTCAGCTACCTATTTTATTTGGGAAATTTTTGTGAGTGAATACATTAATTCTGATGACATCAATGACAGTCCTAGAAAGTGGCTTGTATGCTATTTCACAGGTGGTGTTTTCTGCGCCAGAGATTATTAGTGAATGAAAATAAAGAAATGCATACCCCAAAATGACCTTGAATCAGATTTATGTGTCTACAGTCCTGCAATACAGTTAGCCCCCTGTTTTAAACTTGCAAAATACAACACTCCAAACTACGTACATGTTCAGTAAGGCAAACATATTGCATGGGCAATATGTGCTGTTTTGCTCATTTGAAAGGAACAATCTTCAGTGTGCACAGATTGTAGGTCAGGTTGCTCATTTGTTTGCAGTTGAATCCAGCACTTTGTACCTGTGTCAGAATAATTAAATCAGGAACACGTGTTGTGTTATTGGCTGAACTTTGTTGCACTGCCGACAGTCTTAAATTGCAGAAAATGTTGTATGTGACACCTGCTCTCAGCTTGTGCACATGTATTTCCTTTCTTATTGCAATTTTACTTCACCTTGACTGTTTTTAAAGCAGTGCATATATTGAAACGTACCTTTTTCCTCTAAAAATTACTTTAATCATGTGTTGTTTGTAATGCTTTACTACTCATTCATTGGTAAAGCGTTATGGTTAGTACAGCTAATTAGACTGTAACCCTAATCCATCTTAATAAATCAATAAAATATATTTCAGCAGCATCTTCTTATGATCCATTAACTACAATTAAAATAATTTGTTGCAAGCTAGAGACACTAATCAGAGTTGAAAGATTAGTCCAAAAATCGCTAATTATGGGGTATTCAAACTACCTCATGAAGAATTTTAACCATAAATGTGGCACGTTTGAAGAGAGAAAGTGTAGATTAGGCTGCTGGTAAAACCTGTTTTTTATAGCAAACAGATGCTTTTTGCTGCCTGAGAATATGTATTTTGTACATTACACAGTTTTCATTGCATTTTGCAATGCGAGTTTGATGAATCATTGAAATAAATAACTCCTGAAATAAACAGTGTTGACTACGTCACAGACATATCTATGAAATAGAGTATAACTCAGCGACGGCCCTGTCAGCATTTGCAGAAAAACTTGACATTTATTGTCAAATGCATTCTTCATCAGCTATTCTGGGTCTGATTTTATATTTCACTTGCGTTATTCTTGAAGAGCTGCCTTCAGGAGCTGGACACTTCACCCCTGTTAATTTCACCCTCATGCCATTTCTGCCTCTAATATAAACCACAGTATACTGGCCATTCATCTTGTACTGTTACATGCATTAAATCATGTTATTTTAAAAATCAATATTTTTTAGCACATATATTATAGTTAAAAAGGCAGAGGCAAAGTGCTGGGGAGGTGAAATTGTCAGGGGGCGAAATGTCTCGGCACCCTACTTATGACTCAGCATTTTGTGTACCCAGTATGTATTTCGTACTTCATAACATTGTTTATTGTATTTCTGTTGTTGTGTTTATTAAAAATTTGTCTTACAGCTTGTTGGATTTGGCAGCTTTGTTTGCTATTTTGGTTGTGGGGCCTGTATTGGTCCTCATGGTCCTCAGTGCTTACCTTGAGTGCTCCTTCAGTTTGTAAAAGGTTGTGGGCTACAAGATGGTGGATCCTGCTTTGAATTTAATTTAATTTATTTAATTTATATAGCACCAAATCACAACAAACTTGCCTCGAGGTGCTTCACACAAGTAAGGTCGAGCCTTACCAATCCCCAGAACAAGCACACAGTTCAAACAGTTCAAAGTACAAATGTTCAAACTGATAAACTGTTTTTGTGCAAATATTTGCTCATTTTAAAATGGATGCCTGCAATACATTTAAAAAAAAAAAAAGCTGGGACAGTGGTATGTTTACCACTGTTACATCACCTTTCCTTCTAACAACACTCAATAAGTGTTTGGGAACTGAGGACACTAATTGTTGAAGCTTTGTAGGTGGAATTCTTTCTCATTCTTGCTTGATGTACGACTTCAGTTGTTCAACAGTCCGGGATCTCTGTTGTCGTATGTTCCGCTTCATAGTGCGCCACACATTTTCAGTGGGCGACAGGTCTGGACTGCAGGCAGGCCAGTCTAGTACCCGTACTCTTTTACTACGAAGCCACGCCGTTGTAACACGTGCAGAATATGGCTTGGCATTGTCTTGCTGAAATAAGCAGGGACGTCCCTGAAAAAGATGTTTGGATGGCAGCATGTGTTGCTCCAAAACCTGAATGTACCTTTCAGCATTGATGGTGCCATCACAGATGTGCAAGTTGCCCATCCCATAGGCACTAACACACCCCCATACCTTCACAGATGCTGGCCTTTGAATTTGTGCTGGTAACAATCTGGATGGCATTTTTCCTGTTTTGTCCAGAGGACACGACGTCCATGATTTCCAAAAAGAATTTGAAATGTGGACTCATCAGACCACAGCACACTTTTCCACTTTGCGTCTGTCCATTTCAAATGAGCTCGGGCCCAGAGAAGGTGGCGGCGTTTCTGGATGGTATGGCTTTCACTTTGCATGGTAGAGTTTTAACTTGTAGATGTAGCGACGAACTGTGTTAACTGACAATGGTTTTCTGAAAGTGTTCTTGAGCCCACGTGGTAAGATCCTTTACATAGTGATGTCTGTTTTTAATGCAGTGCTGCCTGAGGGATCGAAGGTCACGGGCATTCAATGTTGGTTTTCGGCCTTGCCGCTTACATGTAGAAAGTTCTCCCAGGACTTTAAATGATAGAATCCCTAAATTCCTTGCAATTAAATGTTGAGAAACATTGTTCTTAAACTCTTGGACTATTTCTTTTATGCAGTTGTTCATTAAGTGGTGATCCTCACCCCATCTTTGCTTGTGAATGGCTGAGCCTTTTGGGGATGCTCCTTTTATACCCAATCATGACACTCATCCATTTCCAATTAACCTGTTCACCTGTTGAATGTTCCAAACAGGTGTTCTTTGAGCATTCATCAACTTTCCCAGTCTTTTGTTGCCTCGTCTCAACTTTTTTGAAATGTTTTGCAGTCATCCATTTCAAAATGAGCAAATATTTGCACAAAAACCAAAATTCTATCAGTTTGAACATTAACTATCTTGTCTTTGTGGTATATTGAATTGAATATAGGTCAAAGAGGATTTGCAAATCATTGTATTCTGTTTTTATTTGCATTTTACACAATGTCCCAACTTCATTGGCGTTAGGGTTGTAGCTTACAGACACAGCTCTGTAAAAGAACCATCCTATTTGCCAGCATCCCACAGGATTTATGTAAAGTGTAAAGTAGTGTACTTTGTGGAAGAGTATAGCCAAACTAGCGTGAGCTAACCACTAACAAAAATGATAACCACTCCTAAGATTCATACAGGAGTAAAATAATGAGCTGCAATTCACAGCAGTTACACTGAAAAACTAACAGAAGTATTAGACTGGTAGTAACAGTAATAAAAGAAATGGGGGGAAAAAACCAACCTTGCTAATGCAGGCTAACTGCTAGCAAAACGCTAACCACTCCTATGATTCACAACAGGAGAAATTTAGTTTAATAAGATTCACAATGGATGCACTTAAAACTAAAAGAAATGTTAATCAGAAATAAAAGAAAGTAATACAACCTTGCAGAGATTAGAAGGGCGTCAATCAGCACACAGTCCATCGGAAGCAAGATGCCCGACCTGTGAGCCAGCGTCCTGATTGAATGTCCAAAGTGACCATGGTGGACCTACTGTAATACTGGCAGTAGTGCTGAGGAGATTGATTGAGATTTCTTCACAACTGTAGGGTCTATACAAGTGCCCAGTTTGAGTTCTGACCACACGCATTTTGTGGTTTCCTTGAAGATTCAGTTGAAGTCTCCCAGGCTGCCATCTGCTCATTATCCAACATTAAATCTGTTTAGAAGTCAAGGTCAAGCTGTTTTGGGGGATTTATAAATAAAAATGGTGACCTTAAACGAATGTGGAAGTTGTTCTGTATCCAGATGTCTAAGATTTCTGGAGATGGCATTGAAGTTATCAGTGGCCATAGGAGGAGGTGTTTCATATCTGAAGGCACTCTGAGTATCATCCGGAGAAGTCATAGTATGCAAGTTGATGGAAATTATAGTCTGTCTCAGAGAAAGTGAGTTGTGATGGCCATGAGGGAGGCCAAGGAGGTCATGTTAGAACACTCTGTGATGAGGTGGCTAACAGTCTATCTCCTGAACCTTGTTTCCTCAAATCTCCAGCTCCTCCCTTTGCAGCCATTCCATGTCATGGTTCAGTACTAACAGATGCCTCTACTGTACCGTCTCATTGGACCAGCTACTATGAGAAGTTGTATAAAGCTGTTGTTCTGTTGAGATGCCAGACATCTGTGATGCTTGTTCTTGAGGTTGATTCCAATGTCCTGACTGCAGTCATCCACTAAATGTTTGTGCAAGGCCAGTGAAAAAGCTGAGGGCAGGGAAAGCCCAGGGATCTGTGTGGGGTTGTTCTTACATTTAAAAAAAAAATTTGTCTGAGAAATAGAAATCTTTCTTACACACTGGATGAAAGGTCCCACACTGGAAAGGAAATGATGATCTACTGGACTGCAACAACTGCACAGCTCTCTGTGCCAATTACTTGCTACTCAAGAGCAGCCTGGTTTCACACCCAAGAATTCAACCATCATCCACATTAGAGCTGCCATTACTATGTTGAAAGTGTTTGATTCAGTTGATGATGCAGGTTGACTCCGGAACATCATGAGGACACGAAAAGTCCTGTGAGTGCTGTGTGGAGTAGGTGTAGAATCCCCCACGTTTTCACAGAGAATATTCCTATTCATCAGACATGTTTTTTGGCTTGCTGGGTTTGTTTGTAGGCTTGTGGAAACCAGTGGCTTAGGAACCTTTGTTGATGAAGAAATGCTTACTGTCCTTGACTTTGTGGACAGTGCTGTGATTTTTGCCAAATCAATGGCTGTCCTGACTGCAGCACTTCAGAAGCTGAGTGCAGCGTCTGAATCTCTGGGTTTTGGATTGCCCTGGATCAAGACTAAGATCCAACCTTTTCCATAACGTTCCTGGACTCTGTGATCAAAAGTGAATCTTCTAGAATTACAGTATGCTTAAGAATTTGTAAGTCTTCAGTAACCCATGTTACTTGCTTGTATTAGGACACAGCAGCCATGTGGAATATCGTTCTGCTGTCTGCCACTGCTCCACTTTCACATGACTTCGAATGTAAACAGGTGTTGTCCCCTTCAGTACTTACAAGTTCCACATGACAGTCAGTGGTAGAGAAGCTTGAATCTTCGACTGGACTGAATTTTTCTAAAGTTAGCTATCTCTTTAGCAGTCTTTTCCAGCTTACGTACTAGTGCCAGGGCCTCATGCCCACAGTTGGTCGCAATGTTTCTGTGTAGGCTCTCAGTTGTCCAGGTGGTTTCCATAGTAGAGAAGCTTCCAGTCGAAGAGTCAAGCTTCTCTACTATGGAAACCACCTGGACAACTGAGAGCCTACACAGAAACATGACAGTCAGTGAGCGTCCTGTAGCCATCGTCACATTTGTGTTGCTTGATTCTTTCATTTGCCGTCCACAGTCAATAAGCAGGTAAGAATACACATCGGTAACATGATGTCCATGTGTCCTGTACACATGTCATCGGCTGGCATTTTCTCTCCAACTCTTCGCAGTCACACTTCTCCAAAATTGGATAAACTTGTGCCCCTTTTTCCACGAAGCACACTGGCTCCTGACATAGTTTTCCACTACAGAGAACAGCCCTTACAGCGAGAATTTTTTTCAGCTGTGGCCGCAGTGATATTCCTGAAATTTTCATGCTCCTCCTCGATGACCATCTTGGAGATAATGCATGTGAAAATAAGAGTAAGCAAACACTTCAAATAATTACAAAATAAAGCATACTGTCCAGGCACTATGTGAAAATTGTCACTGTATTAAAGCTGTCAGAAGCTCATTTATTGGCTAAAAAGAAAGAAATGGATGTTGTTGACTCAATGCCTTTGATCTCCCCCCCCAAATACAGTGGGGGCAAATTGTGTGTGCAAAACTATATGTGCATACAGCTGTTAGGCTCATCCATACAAACGGTTTTATTGGTGTTGGGCTGAAGCTGCTTTTTTTTTTTTGGATGATTACAGAGTTCCCTTTTAACACACCACAATGACTCTGCAATTCAAGGACATGGTGACAGGTCCTAATGTGCCCTTGTGATTTTCATGTTTCCCCACGCATGCTGCTGTATTTCTGATCACTGGATGTTTAGATGCAGGGTACAGCGTGCATGGCTACATGTATGTAGTATGTTGTATATGTGCCGCCAGCATGTCCAGTCGTTACGATTGTTAACTTTAATTTGACACATTATGTTGTTTCGCAGCCGGTCCGTGTCATCTCCTGGGATATTGTGAGAGGACGAACACAATAAGCAGCTCTGATGGTGTACACGAGATGAACAGTGGAACGCAGAGGGCTGGCACACTAATTATATTCAAGCTCTGCAGCAGCACATCGCATGCTTCACCGCACGCATTGTTAAACAACCACTGCTAAAGTAAAGCTGTGATGGAAATGTGGAAAAAAGTCACATACATAATACGACCTGATTATAACCTCTAAAGGCACAAATCAAATGAAAACAGTAATTTTGTCTGCTCAGGATGCACATTCAAATAAAATAGTAATTTCTTTGAGTGTGCACATGTACATATGTGAAAGTGCACAGAAACATCTGCCATTATGGCAAATCCAACACATGGGTCTGTTTCATATTTTATTTTGCAAAACTGGAACCCACGCTGTTTTGAAAATCCTATCAGATTTTCTGGGTTTTTTCAGCAGTAGTTGCCATGACAACTGTACATTTATTTCTGGCTTTGTGGAAGGTGTGTGTGTGTGTGTGTGTGTGTGTGTGTGTGTGTGTGTGTGTGTGTGTGTGTGTTCACAGCTCCCAAACGTTATGCCAGATGATGTGCACTGTTCCAGACAGGGGTTTCCTGCTGCACAGAACTTTGAGTAATTAATTACAGGGAAACGCAGACGCTCTAAATGCTTTACCTTGCACCCTAACTTACGTACCACTGAGACGTAGGCTGTACCACGGCTAAGTGTGGCACTTTTAATACAGTCTCTCATTTTGTCCCACTTTGTAAGAAAAGCTGTTTCTGTCCATGTGATGTTTTTTATGAATCTTGATGAGCCTCTGAAGAACAGAAATCACTGTCAGGATTTAAATGAGTCAGACAGCAAGAGTTGCCATCACATGGTCCTCATGTTGTGAAGAGATATGGTGACAATATTTACACTATTTGATATGTATTCATCACTTTGTAGGCGTTAATATTACAGTATTTTCCATACAGTCAGGTGGTCAACCCCAGAACAGAGAGTCATTGTTCCATCCAAAACCTGTACACCTGAAACCTTTTGAAATATTTCTATATTGTGTACTGGTTCCATGGGTCATTCAGAAATGAATAGTGGAAGCAGTAATAGTGTAGTACTCATCCTGCTACTGTACAAATACTCCATTTAACAGGACACATCAAAAGTAAGATAGTAGATGCTATAGTTGCTTTCTTGGTAGGTGTCGGACAAATTCCAGATGCCACACACGAACATCTAACACTGCTCACTGGACACTTAGAAAAGGCGGGGCTTATTTGCCCTCCTGGTACGATAGTAGAGAGCAGGCGACCACGTTCGACCTGTCTGTGAAAGTGTCTAAGTGCCACACGAAAGTGGCGTAACCTAACAACACACACACAAATGGCGTGTGGAGTGTGTCATTGTCGTCCCCCCTCCCCCAACACAAATGGCATGTGGAATGTGTCTCTCCCCCCCCCAACACACACACACACACCATGAATCAAACATTGTCAGCTGTGGCTGACGGTCCCGGAGTCCGGTCACTTTCCAGTGCAGTGCGCTGCTGGACCAGCTGACTGCTGTGTCCTCCAACTCAACCGGAGAACACACAGTGCACATGTGTGTGCAGCCGCTTATGCTCTCATGAGGATCGGCCAACGTCTGAGTGCGCAGCACGGTGTGATGTCACTTCCACCATGTAAATTGTAGTTTACATGACAGACAGAAAGAATGGATACTCATTCATGTGTAATTGCTCTGCCCATACGCTTAGCTGTAGACATACAGCATGTGTCAGCTGACTGCTGACTGACAGCTGGACATGACTGTGCACGCAAGGTGTTACATTACAACACAGACATCAGACAGATGCAGGACAAACACATAATAATACATACATAAAATAAAAATCACAGAACAAAGCAACAGACAGTGAGCCTTTTTGTTCTGTGAGCTGCCGAGGTCCGCTGACAGAGGTGGGCGTGTCCCCCTGCAACATGCAGCTGTTCAGATATCTGTGCTGGCAAGTCATGGCTCGAGAACACCTGTAGTGGCTTGTAGGATATGACCTCACATAACGGTACTGTGAGGTGCATGCTGTCCTCATGTGGGAATAAATTAAAACATATTGCTTCAGCTGACCGTCAGTGAACCGCAAAGCTGCTGAATATCGTACCATGTCGGAAATCACCCCATGAGATGCCCCTGTGAGGCACGTGTCACTGCGGGAATTCCCCACATTGTAATAATTTAAACACATGACACGGAAGCCCTCATCAGGTAATTCATGTAAAACATAAAAGGGATTCACATCATTCCATTACTTCCTGGTCTACGTCTAGGCGGAGGCTAAGTCTGCTCTTTATAACAGGAATTATTAGAAATTGTGGTGTTTCTAAATTTTTTTTTCCTCCACTGCTATCTGGGTGACTTTCTACGTGCTCACACTGTGTTCGTGCGCACGAACATAAGCATACACGAAAACGTGGCCATGGTATCGTGCACGCCTGTAAGGCCCTGCGCCCCTCCCAACAGCAGGTGCAGTGTTTTGTGGGTCCCCATTTCCTTTTTTGATCATGGATTTTGTTCTGGTTTCTGCTTCTTTTGTGTTGTGTGTGAAGGGGCCTTAAACTTTGCCATGTAGCATGAAAATTTGAGACTGGGAGGTCATGAGGGAGTATTTCCTTAAATTTCTCATCCCGTACATTGCTGTACTGATTTCATCATTGTTTCATGGAAATAATGATGAAACCTTATCATTATCAATAATAAGGTTATTTGAGTCAGATTCACCCACACAGGATTCTCACAATGTTAGTGGTTTTTCTTAACCCCAGAATTGAAAATGAAATATTTTTTGCCGTCAACCAGAAATTGCTCATACTCCTACCAGATCATTCTGAGTTTACTTCTGGTAGCTTGACAGGGATGTATTACATTTCACTGAACAAGTAAATGTTTTTTTTTTTTTTTTTTTTTTTTTTTGAGAAAAGATTTTTTAAAATTGATATTTCATTTTTGTTTTTGAGAGCATTTGCACAAGTGTGGACGATGACTACATTAGATTGTATTGTTGATGCACCAATTAATATTAAAAAGGCATTTTTAGGTTTCCAGATAAAAGTGTGAACTAAAACCTAAAATAGGCTCAGTATAACTATGTGTCACAATTTTTTTTTCTAAGTAGTTTGTGAGTTCCTGCGACTTATACCAAAACAAATTACGTTCATGATTATTAACTCCCCCAGGAGTCAAAGCACTAAGCATATTTGCTTAGTGCTTAGTGCTCCAATAATAAAAGAATAAATGGCAATAATTAAGTGCACTACAACAGTGCACAGAAATTCCAAAACAATGAGCTGATAGTTCAGAAAAATTTGCGATATATACTCCTGTGCTTTACTTTATCTGATCACTTTTACATCCCAACAGTGTATATCATCCCGGCAGTGGAGCATTGAACTGAACAATGGTAGCCTTAGTTTTACCCGGCACTCAGTGCTTTTTTAGTTCTTGTTTTTTTAAGAGATAATGAGTCAACATCCCCGAGTCACACTAACTGCCAGAACGCTCGTAGCACGGGCCGAGGTGGAGGATTAGCAGCAATCTTCCATTCCAGCTTATTAATTAATCCAAAACCCAGACAGAGCTTTAATTCATTTGAAAGCTTGACTCTTAATCTTGTTCATCCAAATTGGAAGTCCCAAAAACCAGTTTTATTTATTATTATCTATTGTCCACCTGGTCATTGCTGTGAGTTTCTCTGTGAATTTTCAGACCTTTTGCCTGACTTAGTGCTTAGCTCAGATAAGATAATTATAGTGGGCGATTTTAACATCTACACAGATGCTGAGAATGACAGCCTCAACACTGCATTTAATCTATTATTAGACTCAATTGGCTTTGCTCAAAATGTAAATGAGTCAACCCACCACTTTAATCATATCTTAAATCTTGTTCTGACGTATGGTATGGAAATTGAAGACTTAACAGTATTCCCTGAAAACTCCCTTCTGTCTTATCATTTCTTAATAACATTTACATTTACTCTGATGGACTACCCAGCAGTGGGGAATACGAGGGCTGTCAATAAAGTATAGGTCCTTTTTATTTTTTTCAAAAACTATATGGATTTCATTCATATGTTTTTACGTCAGACATGCTTGAACCCTCATGCGCATGCGTGAGTTTTTCCACGCCTGTCGGTGACATCATTCGCCTGTGAGCACTCCTTGTGGGAGGAGTCATCCAGCCCCTTGTCGGAATTCCTTTGTCTGAGAAGTTGCTGAGAGACTGGCGCTTTGTTTGATCAAAATTTTTTCTAAACCTGTGAGACACATCGAAGTGGACACGGTTCAAAAAATTAAGCTGGTTTTCGGTGAAAATTTTAACGGCTGATGAGATTTTGAGGTGATACTGTCGCTTTAAGGACTTCCCACGGTGCGAGACGTCGCGCAGCCCTCTCAGGCACCGTCGTCAGCCTGTTTCACGCTGAAAACCTCCACATTTCAGGCTCTATAAAAAAGCCCTCCGTAAAGCTAGGACATCTTACTACTCATCACTAATTGAAGAAAATAAGAACAACCCCAGGTTTCTTTTCAGCACTGTAGCCAGGCTGACAAAGAGTCAGAGCTCTATTGAGCCGAGTATTCCTTTAACTTTAACTAGTAATGACTTCATGACTTTCTTTGCTAATAAAATTTTAACTATTAGAGAAAAAATTACTCATAACCATGCCAAAGACATATCGTTATCTTTGGCTGCTTTCAGTGATGCCGGTATTTGGTTAGACTCTTTCTCTCCGATTGTTCTGTCTGAGTTATTTTCATTAGTTACTTCCTCCAAACCATCAACATGTCTATTAGACCCCATTCCTACCAGGCTGCTCAAGGAAGCCCTACCATTAATTAATGCTTCGATCTTAAATATGATCAGTCTATCTTTATTAGTTGGCTATGTACCACAGGCTTTTAAGGTGGCAGTAATTAAACCATTACTTAAAAAGCCATCACTTTACCCAGCTATCTTAGCTAATTATAGGCCAATTTCCAACCTTCCCTTTCTCTCAAAAATTCTTGAAAGGGTAGTTGTAAAACAGCTAACTGATCATCTGCAGAGGAATGGTCTATTTGAAGAGTTTCAGTTAGGTTTTAGAATTCATCATAGTACAGAAACAGCATTAGTGAAGGTTACAAATGATCTTCTTATGGCCTCAGACAGTGGACTCATCTCTGTGCTTGTTCTGTTAGACCTCAGTGCTGCTTTTGATACTGTTGACCATAAAATTTTATTACAGAGATTAGAGCATGCCATAGGTATTAAAGGCACTGCGCTGCGGTGGTTTGAATCATATTTATCTAATAGATTACAATTTGTTCATGTAAATGGGGAATCTTCTTCACAGACTAAGGTTAATTATGGAGTTCCACAAGGTTCTGTGCTAGGACCAGTTTTATTCACTTTATACATGTTTCCCTTATGCAGTATTATTAGACAGCATTGCTTAAATTTTCGTTGTTACGCAGATGATACCCAGCTTTATCTGTCCATGAAGCCAGAGGACACACACCAATTAGCTAAACTGCAGGCTTGTCTTAGAGACATAAAGACATGGATGACCTCTAATTTCCTGCTTTTAAACTCAGATAAAACTGAAGTTATTGTACCTGGCCCCACAAATCTTAGAAACATGGTGTCTAACCAGATCCTTACTCTGGATGGCATTACCCTGACCTCTAGTAATACTGTGAGAAATCTTGGAGTCATTTTTTATCAGGATATGTCATTCAATGTGCATATTAAACAAATATGTAGGACTGCTTTTTTGCATTTACGCAATATCTCTAAAATTAGAAAGGTCTTGTCTGAGTGATGCTGAAAAGCTAATTCATGCATTTATTTCTTCTAGGCTGGACTACTGTAATTCATTATTATCAGGTTGTCCTAAACGTTCCCTGAAAAGCCTTCAGTTAATTCAAAATGCTGCAGCTAGAGTACTGACAGGGACTAGAAGGAGAGAGCATATTTCACCCTTATTGGCTTCTCTTCATTGGCTTCCTGTTAATTCTAGAATAGAATTTAAAATTCTTCTTCTTACTTAAGGTTTTGAATAATCAGGTCCCATCTTATCTTAGGGACCTCATATTACCATATCACCCCAATAGAGCGCTTCGCACTCAGACTGCAGGCTTACTTGTTGTTCCTAGGGTTTGTAAGAGTAGAATGGGAGGCAGAGCCTTCAGCTTTCAGGTTTCTCTCCTCTGGAACCAGCTCCCAATTCGGATCAGGGAGACAGACACTCTCTCTACTTTTAAGATTAGGCTTAAAACTTTCCTTTTTGCTAAAGCTTATAGTTAGGGCTGGATCAGGTGACCCTGAACCATCCCTTAGTTATGCTGCTATAGACGTAGACTGCTGGGGGGTTCCCATGATGCACTGTTTCTTTCTCTTTTTGCTCTGTATGCGCCACTCTGCATTTAATCATTAGTGACTGATCTCTGCTCCTCCACAGCATGTCTTTTTCCTGGTTCTGTCCCTCAGCCCCAACCAGTCCCAGCAGAAGACTGCCCCTCCCTGAGCCTGGTTCTGCTGGAGGTTTCTTCCTGTTAAAAGGGAGTTTTTCCTTCCCATTGTCGCCAAGTGCTTGCTCACAGGGGGTCGTTTTGACCGTTGAGGTTTTTTCGTAATTATTGTATGGCCTTGCCTTACAATATAAAGCGCCTTGGGGCAACTGTTTGTTGTGATTTGGCGTTATATAAATAAAATTGATTTGATTTGATACTTGTTTGTTTTATTGCATGCCCTTTTGTCTATTCCTACTGTTCTATGTTGCGATGTGACACTGAAATTTCCCCATTGAGGGATGAATAAAGGCTTTTCTTATCTTTATCTTATCTTATACTGTGTAAAATGCAAGTGGTGTGCACAGCTTACCAAAAAGTTAGTTTCGATAACTGTTAAGCCGCTAACTGAAAAGTTAACTAAAAGCTAAATAAACGATAAACTCCTAAAAAATTTAGCAGAAGTTAGAGCTAAAAGCTAAACCCATAACTTTTGACTCCAGTACACTGGCAGCTACTGATACTTCTCAGTAAATTCACAGGCAATCACAAACAGCAATGAGCCAGCACTTCTGTCTAAGATCAGTGGAAAGATTTGTGTGGATTTTATACTAAAAGTTGGCGTACGCCAAATCTCTGAATCTGGCATAAGCACAAATACTTCAGATGTATGAAAGTGTGCGTAGGCATGAATTCACGCACGTTCTGTTTACACAAACTACTTAAACACAAGCACCCCCACCCCCACCCCCCATCGCGCACTGTGCACACCACATATGATTTGAACATTGATGGAATGAAAATGTTTCCTATTAACAGAAACAAATTCATCATGTGATGGCGCCTTTCTAGCAAAATGTGTGCAGTTAACAGCTGTGATTACATTCTGGAAACTGGCTCTTGCACCAAAATGCACTGTAATGTTGGAATGTACCTGACATTTGGATGATTGCGGCTCGGTGCAAGGTTGACTGGCACACACCTGATCAGCCAGCTCACGCTGGAATGCTCCTGATACCAGGACGCCCAGCGTGATCAGCACTTGTATGCACACAGACAACCCCTGGCTCCTCGCCGTATTGTGCTCTGGGCCGGCCGCAGAGCCATATTATGCTTAGCCATATAATTGCAAACACATTGGTGTGTTAAATGTTCATCAGTGTGTCTTTGATTTGCACATCACTCTGACTTCTTGTTTTCACACTATTAACGGCTCCCTGCACCACCTGTACGTGTTGGAGATGGCACAGTTTAGAAACTTGTGGATGCCAGCCAGGATTTTTGTGTGAAACACCGCACATTTCCACGCTCAAGTCACTATTGATACATCTGCATGTGGACGTGGACAGGCAATCGCCAGGTTTTTATGTGCACGCATGCTTTATACATGAGGCCCCTGGTGACCAGAGAGGGGAAAAAGGGAGAGAAAAAAAGGATCATTTATTTTCACAACCATTCAGTCTTGCAGACGTGTCGCAGGAGACATACACAGCAAGGCAGTTTTGACTTATAGTTAAAATTTTAAACTAATTCCGGACATGTTATCGCAGTCAACGTCACATCTGTTGTTTTTACGTGAAAAGTGAAAATATCAGCTATTTGTTTTTGCTTTAAAGTAATGCATGAATTTTGAAAGTTTGAGCATTTATAGACATGCATGCCAAAAGGCATTATGGGAAAATGAGCTTCATCACAGTGCATCAGTGGTTGGTCGGTTTATATATATGTAAAAACCAACACACGTTACTGTAATGTGTGCGTTGCATTTTACAAATAAATCTGTAGTTGTAAAATATGTAATTTTTTTCATTTGTAAAAGAAAAGGCAATTTGAAAACTGAAAATTCTGTGTGATTCAGCATGTATAGTGAATGTGTAGCAATTGGTATTCACACTCCCATCCAGTAGATGGCAGTGTTCATGGCAGTGAACATATAGCTGATATTTTCACTTTGTAAAAATGACAGAGGTGACGTTAATTTTGACAACTTGTCCGGAATTAGTTTGTTTAAAACTTTAACCGTGAGTCAAAACTTCCTTGCTGTAAAAATAAATCTTTTTTTTCTTCTCTTCCTTTCTGTCTGGTAGCCAGGTCTCCTCTGCTAGCAGAGGATTGAGCTCTACCTCTCATAGCTGTCTGTCTGCTACAAAACACGTGACAGGAACCAAAATGTATGATTTCAGGCTTTACAAATGTTTTTAACTGCTAAGCTGTATTTGCTATGCCCGCAAAAAGACAATAGCAGTCTAAAAGTTATCGGAGCTAAATGTAGCGGACGTTAATTGGTCCACTGATGGTTTTCAGAGTTAGCTGAAAAGCTAATTGGCTAACAAAAAAGCTAGCTTTGCTAATTAGTGGTTAGTGGATTAGTGGAACTGTGCCCACCACTGGCAGTACACCATTCAAAACTAGAAGGATGCTCAAAGAGCATCAACGTCTGTCAATGACAACTGTCCTCTTTTCCATGATATATTTCCTGGTTATATTTCTTACTAATGCTACAGTAGAGTACCTTGCCACCCCCCATTGTTCTTAGTTATTGTCACAATAAATATGGCAGTTTTTATTTTTCTAAAGGTGATGAAAATGTTTTAAAAGCTCTATCTCTAAGTTAAAGAAAGTTACCAACCAACATAACCTCTTTAAAAGTGGTGAATCTGAAAATTCTTGAGAAAGTGTTTATATCTTTGATGTTTTTTTCTGGTAGAAAAAACATCATTAAAGACATGTATATTTACTGGTGCAGTTATACTGTGGTGTGTAGACTGTGCAGGACGTGCATCCGCTCTTTGATGCAGATAATGATTTATTTTCAGTCTCCACATCACCCACATGTATGCCAATTTTTATTTTTATTTTTTTTTGTCTCCTTGCACTTGTTTCATTTTTGCTCACACTTTTTTTGGCTTATACAACCCCTGGCAATAATTATGGAATCACCGGCCTCAGAACGTTCATTCAGTTGTTTAATTTTGTAGAAAAAAAGCAGATCACAGACATGACACAAAACTAAAGTCATTTCAAATGGCAACTTTCTGGCTTTAAGAAACACTATAAGAAATCAGGAAAAATAATTGTAGCAGTCAGTAACGGTTACTTTTTTAGATCAAGCAGAGGGAAAAAAAATATGGACTCACTCAATTCTGAGGAATAAATTATGGAATCACCCTGTAAATTTTCATCACCAAAACTAACACCTGCATCAAATCAGATCTGCTCGTTAGTCTGCATCTAAAAAGGAGTGATCACACCTTGGAGAGCTGTTGCACCACGTGGACTGACATGAATCAAGGCTCCAACACGAGAGATGTCAATTGAAACAAAGGAGAGGATTATCAAACTCTTAAAACAGGGTAAATCATCATGCCATGTTGCAAAAGATGTTGGTTGTTCACAGTCAGCTGTGTCTAAACTCTGGACCAAATACAAACATGGGAAGGTTGTTAAAGGCAAACATACTGGTAGACCAAGGAAGACATCAAAGCATCAAGACAGAAGCAATATGTCTCAAACATCGAAAATGCACAACAAAACAAATGAGGAATGAATGGGAGGAAACTGGAGTCAACGTCTGTGACCGAACTGTAAGAAACCGCCTAAAGGAAATGGGATTTACATACAGAAAAGCTAAACGAAAGCCATCATTAATACCTAAACACAAAAAAACAAGGTTACAATGGGCTAAGGAAGAGCAATCGTGGACTGTGGATGACTGGATGAAAGTCATATTCAGTGATGAATCTCGAATCAGCATTGGGTGAGGTGATGATGATGGAACTTTTGTTTGGTGCCGTTCCAGTGAGATTTATAAATATGACTGCCTGAAGAGAACATGTAAATTTCCACAGTCATTGATGATATGGGGCTGCATGTCAGGTAAAGGCACTGGCGAGATGGCTGTCATTACATCATCAATAAATGCACACGTTTACGTTGATATTTTGGACACTTTTCTTATCCCATCAATTGAAAGGCTGTTTGGGGATGATATCATTTTTCAAGATGATAATGCATCTTGCCATAGAGCAAAAACTGTGAAAACATTCCTTGCAAAAAGACACATAGGGTCAATGTCATGGCCTGCAAATAATCCGGATCTTAATCCAATTGAAAATCTTTGGTGGAAGTTGAAGAAAGTGGTTCATGACAAGGCTCCAACCTGCAAAGCTGATCTGGCAACAGCAATCAGAGAAAGTTGGAGCCAGATTGATGAGTACTGTTTGTCACTCATTAAGTCCATGCCTCAGAGACTGCAAGCTGTTATAAAAGCCAGAGATGGTGCAACAAATACTAGTGATGTGTTGGAGCGTTCTTTTGTTTTTCATGATTCCATAATTTTTTCCTCAGAATTTTTTTTCCTGATTTCTTATAGTGTTTCTTAAAGCCATAAAGTTGCCATTTGAAATGACTTTAGTTTTGTGTCATGTCTGTGATCTGCTTTTTTTTTTTTCTACAAAATTAAACAACTGAATGAACATCCTCCGAGGCCGGTGATTCCATAATTTTTGCCAGGGGTTGTACAAATATACTTTAGTACGAGTCCTACACACCATTTTTAGAAATGAGACCCCTGATTTTGAGAAAGATGCTTGTTAGCTGAAACTATACACTTTAATAACATGTACAGTACTTATTAAAAAATAAGCCATTTTATTGGCTTAACTGGGTACATTTGTAGGTGAAGAAAGGTTCATACACTCACTGCGCAAATGATGTGATAATATTCATGGTTGAGCAAAGATTCTAAGCATAAACTGTGTATGAACATTTTGAAGTATTGAATGTATCGGTATGTATTTACGTTTTGAAATGTGGGTAAATATATAAACAGGTCTGGCCATACGTATGCACAGCATCATGCAAGAGGGAAACTGCAACGATGAAGCATTGCTTCCATTCTCATACATTCTTTATTTCCTCAACTTAATAAATACACAGTAAGTGTTGTAGCAAGTAGTAAGTGTTGATTTAGAAACAGATCTGTAGTCTTATTGGTGTCAAAACCTACAAAAGACACCTGTGACAACTGCAGCTTTTGACTTACGCATTTAAATAAAACATAGACCTTTACCGTCAAAAAATCTCTCGATCTTGACCTGTGTCAGAAGGAAAATAGCTTCCCTCCTCCAGTTTTACATAAAAAATGGTTAAACATTTTCTCTGGTTAAATACCTATAAGGAAAGATTTTGTCATATTAAAAGCGGCAGCGCAGCGACATCACAGGAGTGCAAAGACTTGTGGGACTACGAACGATACTTTATCTAATGTTTTAATTGGAATGTTTTATGTTAGATGTTGTTGTGAGCAGTTCAAAAGTATTACTAGATGGGCT
The DNA here is from genome assembly GCF_902500255.1 of Thalassophryne amazonica. Classification (NCBI taxonomy): domain Eukaryota; kingdom Metazoa; phylum Chordata; class Actinopteri; order Batrachoidiformes; family Batrachoididae; genus Thalassophryne; species Thalassophryne amazonica. Next base: position 15,196,593 of record NC_047123.1, on the reverse strand, counting down.
GTCATGACCTAGTGGCACATGTATTTTTCATATTTTTAAGTCTCTCTTCTGTGCCATCATACAAGTACCCGAGTCTCTGTTACACAAACACAAAAGCCTATTTTCTTCCCTCTTAACTGTTGTCCTGGAGAGGAACAAGGTTTCACACCTACAAAGAAGGGAGAGGTCTGTAATTTTTAGAAAAAAAAAATCAGAAAATCACACTGTATATTTTTAAAGAATTTGCATTTTATTGCATGAAATACACTCATCAAAAATATAAACACAACACTTTTGGTTTTGCTCCCATTTTGTATGAGATGAACTCAAAGATCTAAAACTTTTTCCACATACACAATATCACCATTTCCCTCAAATATTGTTCACAAACCAGTCTAAATCTGTGATAGTGAGCACTTCTCCTTTGCTGAGATAATCCATCCCACCTCACAGGTGTGCCATATCAAGATGCTGATTAGACACCATTAGTGCACAGGTGTGCCTTAGACTGCCCACAATAAAAGGCCACTCTGAAAGGTGCAGTTTTATCACACTGCACAATGCCACAGGTGTCGCAACATTTGAGGGAGCGTGCAATTGGCATGCTGACAGCAGGAATGTCAACCAGAGCTGTTGCTCGTGTATTGAATGTTCATTTCTCTACCATAAGCCGTCTCCAAAGGCGTTTCAGAGAATTTGGCAGTACATCCAACCAGCCTCACAACCGCAGACCAGCCACTCGGACAGCTGCTGAAACAATCAGTTTGCATAACCAAAGAATTTCTGCACAAACTGTCAGAAACCGTCTCAGGGAAGCTCATCTGCATGCTCGTCGTCCTCATCGGGGTCTCGACCTAACTCCAGTTCGTCGTCGTAACCGACTTGAGTGGGCAAATGCTCACATTCGCTGGTGTTTGGCACGTTGGAGAGGTGTTCTCTTCACGGATGAATCCCGGTTCACACTGTCCAGGGCAGATGGCAGACAGTGTGTGTGGCGTCGTGTGGGTGAGCGGTTTTCTGATGTCAGTGTTGTGGATCGAGTGGCACATGGTGGCGGTGGGGTTATGGTATGGGCAGGCGTCTGTTATGGACGAAGAACACAGGTGCATTTTATTGATTGCATTTTGAATGAACAGAGATACCGTGACGAGATCCTGAGGCCCATTGTTGTGCCATACATCCAAGAACATCACCTCATGTTGCAGCAGGATAATGCACGGCCCCATGTTGCAAGGATCTGTACACAATTCTTGGAAGCTGAAAATGTCCCAGTTCTTGCATGGCCGGCATACTCACCGGACATGTCACCCATTGAGCATGTTCAGGATGCTCTGGACTGGCGTATACGATACCAGTTCCTGCCAATATCCAGCAACTTCGCACAGTCATTGAAGAGGAGTGGACCAACATTCCACAGGCCACAATTGACAACCTGATCAACTCTATGCGAAGGAGATGTGTTGCACTGCATGAGGCAAATGGTTTTCACACCAGATACTGACTGGTATCCCCCCCAATAAAACAAAACTGCACCTTTCAGAGTGGCCTTTTATTGTGGGCAGTCTAAGGCACACCTGTGCACTAATCATGGTGTCTAATCAGCATCTTGGTATGGCACACCTGTGAGGTGGGATGGATTATCTCAGCAAAGGAGAAGTGCTCACTATCACAAATTTAGACTGGTTTGTGAACAGTATTTGAGGGAAATGGTGATATTGTGAATGTGGAAAAAGTTTTAGATCCTTGAGTTCATCTCATACAAAATGGGAGCAAAACCAAAAGTGCTGCGTTTATATTTTTGTTGAGTGTAAGTATTTGATCACCTACCAACCCTGCAAGAATTCTGCAACAAAAAAACACCTCCGTGTTGGAAACCATTCAGAAGATTCAGATGGCTTTCGATGGCTTTTCAGTCGAGTGAGTATCCGAGAAATTGTGTAACAGCTGGACATGCCACATGTCCTGTAAGACTTCCAACACGGAGGTGTTTTGTTTTTTTTTTTGCGCACCATGAGCGGCTCCGTGCCGACGCGCAAAATCCTCCGCACGTCTTTCATTACAAAATCTCCTGTAACAGTGGAATGTGCCGCAAAAGTGCTATGTCCAGCTCTCTTGCCATTTCTGTGGTAGTCACATGATGTCCCGGATCAACACAGCGTTCAGTTTAGAAATGATCTGGTCGTTCCAGCCTGTCGATGGCCGCTCCATGTGCTGTGCGCCCTCCGCCGCTGTGGGCCATCTTTTAAAAGGTTTTAACACTCCTTAATCCATGTGACGCCGACAGAATCTTCACCGAAATCCATCTGAATCTTTCTAATGGTTTCCAACTAGCTGTCTCTGTTTCTGAAAAAAATTTCATGGAGCAAAGCGGCAGCCTCTCAGCCATTTCCCTGACAATAAAAATCCGACGAGGGGGTGGACCAGTGCTCACTCAAAGCCTGCCCACAGGCGAATGACGCAACCGACAGGCGTGAAAAAACTCACGCATGCCCACGAAGGTTCAAGCTTGGCTGATGCAATCACACGTGATTCAAATCCATATAGTTTTTGAAAAAAATAAAAAGGTCCGTTACTTTGTAGACAGACCTCGTATAGGTTGAAGTGGATTTGCAAATCATTGTATTCTGTTTTTATTTACATTTTACACAATGTCCCAACTTCATTGGAATTGGGGTTTTATACCAATGCTGGTAAATGGTTTCTTGTAGATATGGAATATTGTTAAACACTTAAGTTTTGTTATATTACTCTCAAAACTTGCTAACCTCAGTTAAGTGCTGTTGAGTTACAATGAGTGTGACTTTCACAGACTACACTACTGTCTGACTACCGCTGGTGTCTGGCAGCCCCCCCCCCCCAGTTGTGAGGGGAGCCCTGCCTTGCTTTACATTGTGTTAGATGCTGCATAGAAAGTTCTCTCTTTTTCACTTTGAGTCACCAGTACGGATTTGTTATGAATCTGCATGTTGATTTGGCACGAGTTTTACCCCGCATGCCTTTCCTGACACAACCACTTGGTCAGTGAAAATCTCAAATTATGTGAATGCAGCTGCAGAAGACGTCCTTCTGTCATTCACTGGATGGATACAAAGCAGGTTTGCTGTGACTGAGTGCCGTAAGAAAGTCCTGTATGAGTGTGAATGTGGTTCTAATTTGCTTGTTAACCAAGTGTAATACAGTAAATGATAATTTCTTGTTTTTCTTCTGCTTTTTGTGTCACACAGACCAGAAGTTTTCACCTTGGTCCTCCTCTCAAAAGTTCAATGAAGGCAGAAAACTCCCCCCACCCAGGAACATGAAGGGCTTGTCAGGCAGCCGTTCCCACCACCAAATCCCTTTACCCCATGGCATGGACTATGACCCCCATGTCCGTGAGCTCCGTCCTCGCCATAGTTCTGACTCCCGACATCCCTACCTGCTCAGCCCCACAGAGAGCTGCCCCATGGACTTCCACCATCGCTACTCACCACGGAGCTCCATCCACTCGGACTGCATGGTGATGTCTCCTGTCCTGATGCCCCCGGCTCCTGTCTCTGACCGCATCTCCAGCAGCACCTTCCCCAGAATGCACTACAGCTCTCAGTTTTACGATTCTGCCACAAGGGAAGACTGCGCTGCTATCACAGCCTCCGCCACATCCCCAGCCGTCACTGCTGCTGCAGCTGCCGCGGCTGTGTCCTCCCACCATGCTGGCACCAAGAGCAACCGCCTGCCTGCTAACCTTCTAGACCAGTTTGAAAAACAACTACCGCTACACCGCGATGGCTTCCATACCTTACAGTACCAGCGCACCTCCGCTACTGACCAACGCAGTGAGAGTCCCGGCCGCATCCGACACCTTGTTCATTCTGTCCAGAAACTCTTCACCAAGTCTCACTCACTGGAGGGCTCATCGAAAATGAATGGCACAAAGGGTGACATTGTAGGAGGAGGAGCAGATTACCATCATCATGGCCACCATTCCAGCAAACACGGCAGCAAAAGGAGTAAAAGCAAAGAACGGAAACACCGCCCTGGTGGCTGGTGGAGCTCTGACGACAACCTCGACAGCGATAGCACCTACCGTACACCCAGTGTTATGTCACGGCATCACGGAGAGCATGTAAGCCATTTTTATCCAGATTCCATGCACAGCCACCATTTTGGAGACCTGTCACTCAAGCCCTCTAAGAGTAACAACGATGTCAAGTGCTCCGCTTGCGAAAACATTGCCATGGTCCCTGAAGGAAAATTCATGAAGAGGAGCTCCTGGTCTACGCTGACTGTCAGTCAGGCCAAGGAGGCCTATCGGAAATCTTCACTAAATTTAGACAAACCGATGATGCACACAGACCTCAAGTCTTCACGGACTTGTCACTACTTACAGGTGAGTATTATTATACTTCATTTATAAAGAACACCTGGATTGAGTGGAGAAACACAACAAATGCCTCATCCATAGGACAACAAGGGTCACTGAAAGGTTCTTGATGACTCTTTTTGGTGGGGTTATGCTATTTCTTTCACAGTCACCGCATTTCAGTCCAATTTAACACACCTTTGAGAAATTTTACAGCAACATGTTAGACATTGCCTTCTACCATCATCAAATCAAAACACCAAATGAATGAATATCTTTTGTAATTCTGTCATTCCAGCTGATTTGTAGAATCAGTGCCAAGGTACATCAAAACCGTTTTTGCAGTATTGGTGGCCCAACAAAATACTTTGATATTTTATACTGGTTTTTCCTTCAACTTTGCACCGTTTCTATAGTACCAAGGCAGAACTCGTGTAAAGGAAAAACGATAAGAAGGAGAACAGCAGTCACCACTCACTGTTGAGTGGGATTTTTGTTTCCTAAATTTCAGTGAAGATATCTCTAAAAAGGTCAAAAGGCAATGCTTACACCTTCACACCACCATCCTCACAGAATTCCCCCGTAAGCTAACAATTGGGGTGAAATGAAAAGGCACCAGTAAGAGTATTTTTATTTATTTATTTATTTTTACATGATGGTGGGGAACAATCCTTCATAGACTACAGTATTAATTGATTCAGGTCAATGATATTGTAGTTGGATGTTTGCCCATGTCTATGAAACTGCTATGAATATTTATGTTTGTCTGTGTGGTTCCCAAAAATGCACATTGTCACATCGATCACAGTATGGAAGTGTCCTGGATCCTGATTGGCAAAAACACAGGCATTCATCTCTACCTCCCAAAGGCACCATTCTGCCTGCTGGAGCTCAGCGATACGTGGATATCTATTTGGCACTTTCCAGTTGATAGGATCCCGAGCCCTGAGGCACCTACATGCTGAATCATGCTCAGGGAAGTGTCATAGTTGTCGCTCCTTATCAATGCAAGTAATACAACTTATGTGAGTCTTGTTAAGCAAATTTAAATTTGATGCAAAGCCATTCCAGCTGTACCAAAGGATTCACCAAGAAGACCCAGTAACATCCAGCCGTTGCCTTAGATGACTGGTTAGAGAGCAACAACCTTATCTTTGTCTTGACTCAAAGCAAGGCACAGCACAGCGTAAGTCCTATTGGTAGTGCACAACTGGCGCAGTTTTCCTTTTCACAGCCAGGGTGCACATCATGTGAGCACCAACTATAACTGTGCTCATTTGTGCGCCCATGTCTGGTCAGGCAGAGTGAAGGTACATTATCGGCTGGCAGCAAAAAGCAAATGCACCATAGACCAGCAAAACTCTGAAAGTCAAGCACAGTTTTCCTGATATTTCAAGGTTAAATTTTCAGAAACAAAACTCAAAAGTGAAAAAAGTAAAAAAGAATGACTACAACAAATTCAAAACCACATAACTATGATTTCTACAATATTTTTTAAAGGGTTTTCTTCCTCTCTGGAGGTCTGGTGGATGGAGATGGAAGAAGACATTTAACAGGAATGAGGCTGTTAAGATGGGTAAAAACTTGTATTACAAACTCTAATCATGCACACTGTCATTTACAGAAAAACTGTTACCCACTTCATGTCTTCATCAGAGGACAGTGCACAGATTGCAGTTTTTTTATAGGATTTTGAATGGTGAATGGTGCCCTTCCCAGAAAACCTCTCACTTCAGAGTTTGCCCTCTGAATAGTAAAGTCTTAGGTTCCACCATGCTGCAGTCTGGTTTATTTCATGTTCCCACACTAAGTAATAATTAGGTGAATAAGTCCAATACTTGTCCTCCTGTGCCTTGCTTTGCTTTGAAATTTCGCACAGCATAAATAGCAATGTGAAATTGGACATAAATGAGCTATACAAACAGTTTTGGCCCCAGTGTTTCATGGAAGTGCAGGATTGGATTATCATTATTTCAGGCTTTGGAAAAGCCCATGTATGTACTCTGTCACATGTAGTGATTGAATGAATAGAAACAAACAATAACGTGAGACAGACAAGACAGAAATCAACAAACTAGTCAGTCTTCTCCAGTTGGTTAAAGCAATAGCTCAATAACTCCCATGTTATTAATCTCCAAATTAAAAGGTTGTGTAATGAGGATAAACATTCTGTTTTCAAATCTTCATGGTGGCAATCCCGCGGTGGCGAGGAACATGGTGGCTTTGTTGATTCCTGGATGGTATGTTAAGGGCTTGTTTTACTAAGATACCAGATAACAAGTGCCAAATTACATGGATAATCCAAACTTTTGTGCCTCAGAGTGGAGACAGTTTGATTTACTAAGAGTAAATATATAATTGATAGCAGGTGGCAATGTGACATAGCGAGCAGGATGTAAATGAGGATTTTGCATGTTTAATCACCATAAGTGCCAATTAGCCACTTAAGTTACATTACTGGACTTTATCCAGCTCAGTGCTGTCTATACGGTCTATATTATATTGTGGCGACCTCAAGTGCAAACAAGGGAGCAGCCGAAGGGACTTACTTTTGTATAATCTGTTTTTAAAACTGATTATGCTCTGTGCTTTTACTACAGCTGTTCCACAAATCCATCACTCTCATTGTAAATAACAGTTTCCTTATATGCATAAATACTTTCTTGCTCTCTTCTGTTGTCTGCTAATAATGGCATCTATTCAGTTGCAGTACGCGCCTTGTTACACACGAGCTCTGACAAATAACTGTCTTCACACACTGACAGTTAAAAAAGTTCCTGCTCCATCCATGACACTCCAGCGACCTGGTGAACGGTCATGATGCGCTCCGCCTGTGGAGCACACAGAGAACTGCACAGTGGTGTTCACGTTCTACCAGCCAAATGCACCGCAACCACCAGTTTGCAAAAGCCCCATGAGCAAAACAAGAACCAAACGTCCGAAACAGGGCACTGCTTTTATATGCTTGTTTGTTTTTGTTGTTATAGTGAGCACAGCTTCATGATGAAGTGGTACAGAGGAGGGGTTTCTTTCACCAAAACATCAAATCTAGGCTTGCATCTCAGATGTACCTTCTGGCAAATTGTAGCTGAACTTTCAGGTCTTCTTTTTAAGAAAATCGTCCTCTGTACCACTTCATCATGAAGCTGTATAACTGGGGATACAAAATGCAAAACATGCACTATGCACAATTTCTGCAATCACAGCCACAAAAGCCTGTAACTTCTTCAGGGTTGTCTGGGTGTCTTGGTGGCTTTCCTCACTCTTCTCCTTCTTGCACAGTCACTCAGTTTTTGAGAACTGTCTCCTTCACACAGATTTACCACAGAGTGCCATGCTGTTTGCATTTCTTCATAACTGATGTAAATAAAGTTCAAGACATATTCAATGACGTGGAAATGTTCATGTATTCATCCCCTGACTTGTTTGAAGGCAATTAAACTGATTATTTACAGGAATTATACCAAAGGGGCTGATTACTTATGCAGCCCATCATCTTGGCTTTTATATTTTTAATTATTTTATATCAAGGTGTAGAGATTTACTTTCAGTTTGAGTCTAAGGAAGATCATTTTAGAAATTTTTATATTGAGAAGCCTGATTTACTTTTTGTATTTGAAATGCCATAAACAAGTTAAAATGCATGAAATACCAATGGGCTAAATACTTTTGCAAGCCACTGTATATTTTTTTTACTTTTACGATACTCATGCATTTATATCCTGTGGCTGCCCAGTCCTTCAGACTCAGCTTGTGATTGGCTGTAGCTCTTGCGCGGGATGTGAATTCTGCACAAATAGAGAGGACAGTTGGCGATGCAGCCCGGCTGTTCATTTAGCAAAGGAGAGTCCGGCAGGTTCTCTTGATGAAAAGGTGCTGCAGAATTGTTTGTCTTCACTGCTGTAGCCACACTGAACACCAGCACAGTGAGAAGACGTCATCAGTGCAAGATTGTAGTGAGGAAGTATGATGCCATGACCACTAGGGCTGCAACAGTAAAATATTTGAGTATTCTAGCAATTAATTTAATCAATTCATCAAGTGATTGGATAAAAAGTACTTTTGCATTTTTAAACAACATCAGTCATGGCACAATGTCGCTGCGCCACCACGCAGATTGTCAGATTTAGTGTATCCCTTTCTGTTTTCCTGGGTAATTGTTTATTTTTTTCACATCTTTACAAGTTTTGGATCTTTCCCAGTGTCAGGAGTTCAGCTCAGCACTCTCCTGACACCGGACCGTAAGCACAGGCGGTTGGTCCTCAGTCAGTCAGGTTGTACCTGAACGTGAGCACAGCCTGTGAAAAACTGGTCTCTGGAGTACAGTTTTTCCACAAAAGCCACACTGATAAATCCACTCTGCACCCTGTCAGTGAAAACTGATCAAATTCAAATAAAGGCAGTTTTTGAATAAACTTGATTGACTTAAAGTGCACATAGAGTGGAGAGCAGCCAGCAGACCAAACCATGTGTTTTAAAAATACACAAACACACTGCTTCCCTTTCAATTACAGTAAGTCTGTTTCAGATGATCAGTGTGGACCCTCTTTCTCTTAACACTTTATTTTGCTCTGTGTTTTGTGTTGGAAAGTTTTAGCTTCTGGTGTTAAATTGATTAGCTTTTACACATCTTATGCACATGCTCTAGTCTTCTTGTTTTTTTTCTGGCAACATTACAGCGCCACACACAGGCCTGACATATGTACTACAACATTAAATGGAGCTTCAAGGCACAGAATTTGCTTCGAACTTCTTTCTGTGTGGATTTTGCATGTTCTCCCTATGGTCACCTGCGTTTCCACTGGGTGCTCCATTTTCATCCCACTTTCAAAGACATGTAGGTTGGATAGATAGGTTGTATAGAAAATGAATGAATGAATGTTTTGTCAATTGTTGTATCATTGCACAGTTAAATTTTTATCCCCCACTGCCGGGATTATGTCGTGGTGATTTCCACTCGTTTACCTGTCTGTCCGGCCGTCCCTCCCCTCCCTCCCTAAAAGGGTTCTGAAATCAACTCCTCACATTTTTAGGAGGAATTTTGTGAAACCTGATACAAGACCTTGTTATAGGTTTGTAATATACATATTATCATATGGTTGGACTTAAAGCACATAATAGAAAATTCCTTTTCATTTATGTTTTTCAGTGCAGTCTGAATAAACAGGTTAATTTTGAAAAGTACTATATTTAGTATTCTATCCTGTGATTCATTAGAAAGAACTGTTCCTCTTGAATTATGAAAGAAATTCTTCACTAAAATTGAGCTCATTTTACAGTTTTTGATAGAAGTAAATGTCTGTTATCTGATAACAAATGTTATCAGATACCTTGAAATGTTATCAGAATGGACCAAGCACTTGCACCAAAGCAGCATTAGCCAGCGGGGGATATTGTGTTCTCAGAGCATTCTTGTGACGAATGACTATTGTTTGAATATTGGGGCAGAGACCACATATCTGGATGTGTAGTATATTTTTTAACAGGGTAAGTCAGCTATAATACCAGTTTTAATAAATTAATAACTGTGAAGTCTTATATTTTTAACACTCTCTCCTCTGTTATCGGGTTTGCTGTGATCACAAACAAACATTTTAAAAGTTTAGGGACAAATAGAAACACATGGACAGCTTTGTGTGGCATTGTTATCATTTGGTGTGAACACTGTTGTCCTGAATACAGGCATTTCTTTATAACCAGGTACTAGGTTGTGACATGAGGGTCAGATTTTCAAATTGATTTGTTTATTATGAAATGGTGCTAGTTACAAAAATTCATGTGTATAGTTCACTCAGTTCAAACAAAAATGTAACGTCTTACACATTTTTTATCACATATACCAAATGCAGTAGTGTTTTTCAAAAATCACTATGCCATGAGGGGTCGGGAACATTCCCCCAGTCTTACTGCCTGAAGACAATGGTGGCTTGGGGAAAGTACCTGATGTAACTAGCATCCTGGTAGTTCATATCACATAGTTGATTCATACATAAAATTCCCAGGCAGGACTTGTTGCTATAAGATTTGGTCATCATGTAAGGAATCCTGTGGGACACCAAAGTGATAGTTGACGGAAAACAGGCCTAAAAATGCACAGTAGCTGTTCCATAAGTACATTTATTTTCTGCCCAATAAATAACAACCAAGTAAGTAAAAATACACTTTGCGAATGTAAATTTCTTGTCACATTTTGTTCTCACACAAATCTAAATTAAGCAACTGTCATGTAATCAAAGGGACACAAAAGCTTATATTTTGAACATCTAAATTTGCATTTGAAAAAGAGAAGTGTAAGAAGGTATGTGGCAATCAAATTTGCATGTAGATCATAATTATATCTAGTATACAAATAATATTTGAGTTCATGTATGAATATTTCATGAGGTGAAAGATGGACTGTTCCATCATTCACAGAATTTAAATAGTCATTATTTGTTTTGTATAATGGCTAAAATAGATCCTTGTCATTTGATTTTTTAGTAATTTATAAACAACAGAAAAGGGACTTACATTTTGGTGTTCCACTGGTGCGTAACAGTCGAACACAAACTTAAATTGGAGTCCAAAATTGTGACGATGTAGTCCGTGATGCCGTGCACTGATTTTGTGTACTTCAAAAAAAAATACTTTGTAGTTCCTCAGTCCAGCAAAAAATCACGTCAGAAATTTGTCCAGCTTTTCATCCTCACGACTTGCCTCCAAACAGCTTACAGCATGGTGGATTTGTTTTTTGTTTTTTTTTTTCTTTTTGTGTGTGTGTGTTTTAGAATAATTAACGGCATAAATTAGCTCCTTCAAATTGTTGTCTGCCAGCAAAACAAACTCCGCTGTGTTTAGCTAAACACCGCCCGGTAGTGTGAGCATGCGTGGTGGTTGAGGCGTGCAATAGCACATTTCATATAGCACTAAAATTGCAGACTAAAAAAGAACTATTGCATGGTCAATGAAACACAACGGCACATGGTATGAATGGTATGAATAATACATGTCACATGACATACAACCCACAAATCAAATGACATGGATCCACTCAGTTATATACAGTGGGGAAAATAAGTATTTGACCCCCTGTCAGTTTTGCAGGTTTTCCCACCTACAAAGAATGGAGAGGTCTGTAATTTTTATCGTAGGTACACTTCAACTATGAGAGACAGAATCTAAAAAAAATCCAGAAAATCACATTATCTGATTTTTTTTTTAAATAATTAATTTGCATTTTATTGCATGAAATAAGTATTTGACCCCCTAGAAAAATAGAGCTTAACAATTGTTACAGAAACATTTGTCTGCCATTACAGAGGTCAGATGTTTCCTGTAGTTCTTGACCAAGTTTTCACACACTGCAACAGGGATTTTGGTCCACTCCTCCATATAGATCTTCTCCTAATCTTTCAGGTTTGGAGTTTCAGCTCCCTCCAAATATTTTCTATTGAGTTCAGGTCTGGAGACTGGCCAGGCCACTCCAGGACCTTGAAATGCTTCTTACGGAGGCCCTCCTTAGTTGCCCTGGCTGTGTGTTTGGGGTCATTGTCATGCTGGAAGACCCAGCCATGACCCATCTTCAATGCTCTTACTGAAGGAATGAGGTTGTTTGCCAAAATCTCGCAATACATGACCCCATCCATCCTCCCTTCAATACGGTGCAGTCGTCCTGTCCCCTTTGCAGAAGAGCACCCCCAGAGTATGATGTTTCCACCCCCATGCTTCACGGTCGGGATGGTTTTCTTGGGGTTGTTCTCATCCTCTAAACATGGTAAGTGGAGTTGATTCCTAAAAGCTCTATTCTGGTCTCATCTGACCACATGACCTTCTCCCATGCCTCCTCTGGATCATCCAGATTGTCACTGGTGAACTTCAAACGGGCCTGTACATGTGCTGGCTTGAGCAGGGGGACCTTGTTGTCCTGCTGGATTTTAAACCATGACAGCATCATGTGTTACTAATGTAATGTGTTGTGACTGTGGTCCCAGCTCTCTTCAGGTCATTGACCAAGTCCTCCTGTGTAGTTCTGAGCTTTCTCAGAATCATCCTTACCCCACAAAGTGAGATCTTGCATGGAATCCCACACCGAGGGAGACTGACAGTCATCTTGTGTTTCTTCCACTTTCTAATAAATAATCATAACAGTTGTTGTCTTCTACCAAGCTGCTTGCCTGTTGTCCTGTAGTCCATCCCAGCCTTGTGCAGGTCTACAGTTTTGTCCTTGGTGTCCTTAGACAGCTCTTTGGTCTTGGCTATGGTGGACAGGTTGG